>NW_008360315.1:4450893-4486640 GCF_000622305.1 Nannospalax galili | reverse complement strand
AAAAAAAAAAGAAAAAAGAGGATTCTAAAGGATCATGAGTGATCTGAAAATTAAGATAAGTATTAGTTAAGTTTTGTTGCTGAAATAAGTTCATTCAAATTCAGTACCTCACTGAAAGTCACTCTGTACCCAATATTTATAATATATGTGTATGAGCATGTATGTATTCATGTGCATGTATGTATGCATATGTAAATTTATGTATGTGTGTACCTGTGTATGTGTATATGTGTAAATTTCTGCATGTTTGTGTGTGCATGTATGTGTATTTGTGTATTAATGCAAGTGTATGTGTGCATGTGTGTGGTGGGTGTATTTGTATATATTTGTGTATATGTGTGCATATACATGATTATGAATGTATGCATGTGTGTGTAATTGCATGTGTGAATGAAAGCCTCGTGGTCACAGGGATTTTTTTTTCACTGTTTATTCTTAGCACACAAAACAGCAGTAAAGTATGCATTCTGTAGTATTTACTCTAAGCTACTTTGCTATTATGTAGTATTTTCCTTTTTGTAAGATTTTCTGAAATTGGTTATAAAATTATATGTAATCACTCAAGATTTATTTTAGCTGTGTCTGCCTTCTATGTTCCTCATATTTAAGTGACCATTTCCCCTAATCAAATTATCATTTTCTTACTCATTTTGTAACTTCTCAAGCTTTATTGCAGGAATTTATATCAAAAACAATTTTCAGGAGTGAATTTCTTAAGATTATATCATTTCCAATTCTTATTTTAGAGAAAAAAAACACATTTCTTTCTTCTGGTTTTTAGAGATAGGGTCTTCCTGTAGCCCAAACTTGTTTGGAACTCACTATGTAGACCAGGATGACCTCAGTCTCACAGAGATGCACCTATCTCTGCCTCCCAAGTGCTAGAATTAAAGGCATTGGGTCCCCAAGCCTGTCACTTTCAAAACAATTTTTATTTATTCTTTGAAAGTTTCATGTATAGATACAATATATCTCGATCATATTCACTTCTCACTCCCCCATCCCAACTTTCCCTATACCTCTCCAACACATCTCCCTCTGAGCTTCTATTATTTTTATTTGAGCCATCCATCCAGCCTCTAATTTTGTTGCACTGAGTCCAGTTAGTGCTTTCCATATGTACATGAGTGTGCGGCCAATCACTGGACCATGAGTAACCTGCTAATCCACACCACCAAGTAAGGAAAAACAAATCCCCAGCAGCCATCAGCTGCCAGTGGCTCCTGGGTTAGAGATGGGGCCTCAGTTACCCACCTGGCTTGGTCTTGTGAGGTAACAAAAGATGTTATGAATTGGTATGTGCAACAGTCACATCGTGTCTAGAAGACAGCATTTCACAGCTCTCCTCATACTCTGGTTCTTACATTCTTTCTGCCCAACTTCTGTGATGTTCTTGGCACTTTGCAGTTGGAGAGGTTGATATAGATATCTTATTTATGACTGAGAGCTTATAGTCATTTATTCTCAGCTCATTGAATAGTTATGAATCTCTGAATTAACATCTTTCCACTAGAGAGAGAGAGAGAGAGAGAGGAGAGATCAAGTGCCATACACCTCTCTAAGCCCAAGAACTCAATGCTATTACTATGAAGTTACTGATGCTGCTAGTTTCGTTTTCACTTTATTGTCCTTAAAACTGTGCAGCGTATATTTCAACCATTCCACAGTATTTCCAAATAAGACCATCTATTCGAATATTTACTGCCTTAGAACGTCCATCCTCTGAACATGGGATTCCTTCTCCTTTCATGCCATGGAAGCCATGGTTCCATATGGGAAGCACATGAACCACTTGAAGACTTCTGAACATTTTACCACATTTCAGGACCAGTCATCAAGATGTGGTCTGCACAAATAATTTCTTGTATTTTACCTCATTTTGGTAACCACACTCCCTAGCAACATTTGTTTCAAACTCCACTCTGGCCAGGAAATGAACAAAAATAAGTACACAGATTTATTTACCAAATTATATAATTAATATCGGGATCAGAACACTTCCTTAATCATGAACCGTTTTCCACAATATTAGATTCTTGGCCCATTCCCTCTGCAAATACAAACAGTACTACTAGAAGAGCACAGGGAAACAAAAACAAAGTTGCAGGTGGAAGACAAATGCATTAACTTACAGAAAGAGATTGAGAATTAAAAATATTTTGTACTTACCTTTCACTTATTTGACCTAATATTTATAAGTCCACTTATAAATAAAGGAATCTAATTCAACCTGATTGCCTCATAGCAGTACTTACAGCAGCATATTTGAATATAATTCAATATACATTTTTTTTAGCTTGCAAGGCTATGAGTTCTTTAATATTTAAGAAGTGACAAAAGGCAATGTTCTATTTATCTATTTTTTTCTGAATAAAAGTACCAATTCATGTGCACGTCATGCATGATCAAACAAACCTAGCCTCTGTGTGGGTGTATGTAGTCTTCTCGCTATAGGAGCCTCCATTTACATCAACTTAACAGCAGTTTGAAACTTAAAATTCCCATTTTCCACTAACATTGGATATTCCATTCAATTCCTTTTCTACAGGCTGTCTATCTGTAAGCAACTCTTAGTATGTCATCCTTTGGAAAATGAGTGATTAATTATGCATCTTTAATAGAGGAAATTATTTCTTGGGCAACAAAATCTTGACTACAATAAGAGTTGTGGGTGAGCTATGGGTGAAGTACTACGCTACTGCTCCACACCTCCTCAAAAGCTATAAAAACTGTAGGACTGTTTTAATTAGATGCAGAGGTCTGAAGCAGCTAGAATGATCTAAAGTATTCCAATATCAATGCCCTCATCTCTTTAACGATGCTAAGGTATAACATGAATTGCCAATTTTAACTCTTAATAAAGAACATGTTATTCTTGCCTAGCATTTGCGAATTGGACAAAAGTGCAGAGTCCAATAATCTGTAATTTATCCCATTCCACTATTTAGGTTTAATATTTTTACATTTATAACTAGAATTAATAATCACAGTTCTCCAACAATGCAATACTAGCAGAATAAAATGAAATAATTTACAAAAAATTCATGAGAAGATATTCTTCATTCATGTATTAACATTAACATTAGTGGTTAAAATACCTCCACTTATTCATTTCTTCTTAGCCAATTATACCTAAACACAAATCATCTTTGCCACCACGGTAGACAATCAAAATAAACTATAATATCCGGTCCCCAAACTGCCTTATGCTTGAGTTGTATACTTGCTTGTTCTTATCCATTAAATACATCTTTCAAGTCTAAAATTTGCCTTAGTTTTATAATTTACTGTCTTCTCCAGGCATGTTGTTCACTAGTGTGGGTTACTATCAATATTTTAGCAAATTAAAACTCCTTTCAGAACTGTACTGGAGTCTGGGTTTTTATTGTTTTTGTTGTTATTGTTATTTGTTGAGTTATGTTTTGTTATTGTCAGATTTGGGGACCCTTTTTTTTAAATTGAGATATCACATGTGTGTGAGTACTAACATCATAGTTGTTTCTTTCCCAATACTCTTGGATGTGTTTCCTGCAACTTTCGTTGTCTAAAATGATTGCCCTAAAATAAGGCACATGTTGTTAAAAATTCTTCAAAGACAGTACACAAATAGACTATTCATTTGCAAATACGACACGTTATTTGACTGATTTCACAGAAAGAAGATACTTTAGCAATTTTGTTGACGTTTTATCAGAACAGTAGCCTTGGTTTCAATTTTATGCAAAATACCAGTTTCAAAACTTTATTAAAATTGCTTTTTTCAAATAAAACCAACCTGTATCGTTGAGAAACTATATGGTTTCCCCATGCAACATAACACAGAGAAATGAATTAAATGAAAGACAAAAATTATAGTGAGGAAACATAAAATGGAGTGTAGTATTAAATAGAAAAATGAGAAAGCAACTGATGATGTGTAAAACAGTGAACAACAAACACTGTAGGATCACAGTCCATTCGTGGACACATACAAAGTAAGGCAGAATTGAGGAGAATGAATTTATCTCTTCAGACTTGGATGGGCATGGAGTTTTGAGACAAGTTTTAAATAACTGAATTTAATCGTCTCCATAGTAGAAGCAAGCAAGTTTTACCAAAAGGGTTAAACACTATGATCCAAAGTTCCAAGACTGAATTTTGGGCTATTATTCAAGAGAAGACAGTAAAGAAAAATATTAAGGAAAATAGGGTATCTCAAAGGGTAGAAGGTGCCTACAAGGTAGGAGATGGTAGGCAGGGCCACAGTTAGTAAAGATTTCTTTCTAACACTATCGATGAATATCAAATCACCAGAGTTATACTTTGATTTAAGTAAGATAAGCATACACTAAAATTAATTCTTAAATCTTAAAAGTTAAATAATTTTGGAGTTGTATTATAATGTAAAGTACAACATAAGTACATAATGTTTTCTACTCTTTTAAAGGGTGGGGGAACTAAGTGCTTATAACTACAATATTTGAAATTTTGTTATGCCCAAATGCTAGATTGCTCATAAATCTACCTGAATGGTTATTATGAGTTAGCTCAGCATTATATTTTCATGTGTTTTTCAAAAGTGTTTTGTGTATATCTCTTCCCAAGAAGTTAGAAACCTGGTTTTCATTCAAAGCCTGCTCTCCAGCATAGGATTAAGGCATATGTCAGTAGCAAGGATTTATAGTTCTCTCAAATATTGAAATACTAAATAAATTAATTCAGTTCATATGATTTTCTCTACATGAATTTATATTTGATGATCAAAGAACCATAAAAATCATAATTCTCAACAGAAGGGCATCATAAAAATCACTAGCATAGCAGGTGATTTGTAACATGCTTGCTTTATTTCATTTTTCACATAACCACTGTCAAAAATCACTGGATTTTTGTCTATTGTTCAAGGAAGTAACATAATCTGTAGCCACACTTCAGTGGATATTATCCCTAATAATAGAAGGTTTATAAGAAGGCTTTCAGAGATGACAGTAGTCTCTTAATTGGCTCTATAGCTTCTATTTGATACATTCCACCTGCCCACTTTTGAAGAGGGGCAAACTCATATTCAGCCTCTGAAATAATTATACTTGTGATAGTTTGAAGTCCTCAGTGTTTATAGCACAAAGTTATTTCTTGCTTCAGATAAAATATACTTTAAAATATTCAAAATGTGCTTGGTTACCTATGGCTCATTAGTAGAGAGGGCTTTGGACACGTTACTAGACTCTCCTGGATCTGCCCATCTGGAGAGGCAGTATTTCGAGTAATTACATAACTATGACTCTTGGATAGAATTCAGTGTAGGTCACATAATAACATGTGTTTTCCCCCTGGTGCTTTGACTTGGATGAGTGCATAGATTGTTTCTTTTTAGGTGTGCAGGGTTTTAGCATCCAGATGTAAGTACTGGACAATGAGGCTCTGTGGTTCACTGAATAAACAAGTCTGAAGTAGAAGAATCAATGCCAATAGCATCTGGCAAATGGAGAGGAAAGTGCCTCACTAAAGTTTCCTGCTATTTGGGCCAGAATGTCTCATTTTTTATGAGTTGTAGGAAAAGATAAAGGAGGCACTAGCAATTCTGAGCCCTGAGCTAGGTAAGTGGGACAAATCAGAAAGACCAGCACTATAGAACTCATAACTTCTTTCTTCTACAGCTGAGCTAAAACAATAAGAAACAAATGAACAGCCCAAACCAAACCACTCAACAAAAAGAAACAAGCATATAAAGAAAGCAAAACAAAACAAGTCACTCTAAACTCAGATCCTTGTACCAGCAAACAAAGCTGCATGTTTATCTCTTTGTGGAGTTTTTGTTCTTGGTGAGAATTTGCAGTTACAACCTAAAAGAGTGAATGCAGATTCCCACTTTTTCTATGTGGCATACATCTCAATGAGATATGTTTAGAAATTTTGTTTAATGACAGAATTTCATTCAGGAAATAGAAATTGATGAACATAAGGCACAGCATCCTGGATTTACTTATAATGGCATGATGCAGCTGGTATGCTATGAAGAAAGGAATTCATATTGTTTTCTTTTATAAAACTATTATGTATTGTGAATATTATACTATTTAGTAAAATGCCTTAATTAAAATTAGGTGGAAGGTTTTTTTTTTTTTGGTCTTTTTATTGAACTTTTGTGATTTCCATATAATAAAATTTAATGATATTTAGATCCCATCCTCCATTTGTACCTCTCCCATTGACCCGCCTCCCCAATTTAATGTACTCTCTAACATATACAACACAGACTATAGAATCTGATTTGTGTCTCCAAATGTCCTTTAGAATCAGTCCATCCACTGGGCCCAAGAATCCTATTCCTATAAGCTACCGTCTTTCCCCCTCCCAGCAAAGATCAATTGCCCAAAGTTCTTTAAATTGGGTTGGGATTTCTTACCTACTTCTCCATATCTGTGCTGGCATTTTATCTGGTGTGAGTTTGCATAAGACTAATGTATGCTGTCACCACTGCTGTGAATTCTTATGAATAACCGACCAACTATCTGGAAGATTCTTTCCCTGTAGTCATTCACCATCTCTGTCTTTTACAATTTTCTGCCTCATTTTCAGCAATGATTCCTGAGCCTTAGAAAGCAGAAGCATGAAATAGGCATTCTAATCAGTGAGAGGCACACTGCAGTCCCTTGCTCTCTGCATATTGGCCAGTTGTGGGTTTCTGTGTTAATCACCATCTACTGCACAAAGAAACTTCTGTTTCTGTGAAAGTTGAGAGATGCATTCGTCCCTATGTGCAGAGATTGCATTGAAGATGTGTTGTTTATGGTTAAGCATCTCTCAGACAAGCTGTATTTGACAAGGTCTGGAACTCTGTAATAGTCTCCATCTGTTTCAAAAAGAAGGTCCTTTGATGAATAGTGACAGGTATACTAATCTTTAATATAAGGATCCGTATTTAGCATACAGTAAGAAATTATAGATGTGAAAGACATAAGGTTTTTCTCTAGGATCTATAATCTCTCTAGCCATGTGCATTTTGCTGTGTTTACAGTACTACACATAACTTCCCTCCCATTGAGCAAATCTTAATTCCAATTAGACAGCTGTTGATTACCCTCAAGATAAAAATACCACTACTACATCAATAGCTATTGATTGCTGGGCCAGTCATTGCTGTTTATTAGGCTTTTCAGCTGGTTAGGACTGTTGATTTGTTTTCTGCTTTGGCTGCTTGTATAGTATCCTCTGACATTAGAGAGAGTTTTTGGAGAAGAGGCTTTCATGGCAGTTCCAGCTCAGTTGCTCCGAGTCCTGTGTCCAAAGTGTGGCTTGTCCTTAGCAAGGTTCTTATCTTCAATTTCTGGTAGATAATCAAGGACTGTGGCAATAGATTGAGTTTTTTTTTTCAGTCTCTTCGACTCCGTGACCAACAACTCGAAGGGAGTTTTCTCCTGTCTGGCACGGTTTTTTGTTGTTGTTGTTTTTGTTTGTTTGTTATATAGCCTTCAGCTATACACATGCATGCATATATTTATTGTATGTATATTTTTCAGTAGGACTTTGAACTAATACATTTCCCTCTGGTTTTTCATAACACCTAAGCATTATTTATCTTTCCTTTCACTCCCCCTGTATAACCTTCAGCACCTTCTCCTCTGATAAAGTACTCCTCTTTTCCACATTTCCCCCTTAATAACACCTGTCTCCTATTATCCCTCTTTCTGGAGGATAAGAATCTCAGGTCACTGGCCTGAGAATTTTCTTTAAAAATTCTCCTAAATTGAGGAAAGACATGCCCAAACAGATACAAGAAGCACACAGAAAATAAAGATAAGTCCAAAGGAGAAACTCTCCACAGCCCACAGCATATCATCCTAAGAAAGTAAGAACACTGTATGCACAGAACCAAGAGTACTGAAAGCTGCTAGAGGAAAAGAACAACTTCTATATAAAGGAAATCCCTTCAGAATTACAGTTGTATTCTCAGTGCAAATTATAAAAGCCAGAAGAGCCTGGATAAAAATATTCCGATCTCTAAATGATTATAGAAGCCAACCCAGAACATCGTATCCATTAAACTGTCTGTCACAGACAAGGGGGAAAGAAAAATCTTGCATGATACAAATAGGCTGAAAGACTTCATGTCAACAAACCAACCCTACAAAGAGCACTCCCAGCAAAACAAAGGACTGAAGAAAAGAATCACCATACCCAAGGGACTACAGAAAGAAAACAAACAAAGTCATAATTATGGGAACACAAAATAAGACCAAGAACACAAACAGAAAATAAAATGATAGTCACTAATACACATTTTTCATTAATAGATTTAAATACCAATGGCCTCAACTTCCCAATGAAAAGACACAATTAGTTTAATGAATTAAGAGACAAATTCCATCTCTTTGCTGTGTACAAGAAACTCATGTCACTATTAAAGGTAAGCATTACCTTAAAGTGAAATGATGGCAAAACAATGTTGTAAGCAAAAGCAACTGGGAAGGAAGCAGTTGTGGTGATTCTAACATCTGACAAAATATACTTTGAGTTCAAGTTAATCAGAGAAGATAAAGAATGTTACTTCATTCTGTCAAGGGAGTAAATAATCAAGAAGACATTATAATCATGAACATATGTGCACCAAACTCTGCTGCATCCAACTTCATTAAAACAGTATTACAGGATTTCAATACACATATTAATCCCAACTCAGTAATAGTAGGTGACTTCCATATCCCACTATCTCCAATAGACAGGTCAACTGGGCAAAGAATAAACAGAGAAATATGTGAATTAAATGATATTATACATCAAATGGGCCTAACAAATATTGACCAAATATTCTACCCAAACACCAAAGAATACACATTCTACTCAACAATTCATGGAAATTTCTCTAAGATAGAGGACATACTGGGCCACTAAACAAAACTCAATGAAGGCAAAATTCTTGAAATAATTCCATGCATTCTGTCTGACCACAACACAATAAAGCTTGGAATCAATAGCAATAGAAGCTGTAGTAACTATACAAAATGATGGAGAGTAAACAGCACAGTCCTGGATGATTAATGGGTCAAAGAATAGATCAAGAAAGAAATTAAAGTACTCCTGAAACTAAATGAAAGTGATAACACAGCACAACAGAATCTCTGGGGCATATTAAAAGCAGTCCTAAGAGGGAAGTATATGGCTGTAAGAGCCTCCATTAAAAAAATCAGAAAATCACAAATAAATGACTTAATGGTACAACCCAATAATCTGGAGATGCAAGAACAAACCAAGCCATACCCAGAAGATGAGAAGAAATCAGAGCATAAACAAATGAGACAGAAACAAAGAAAACAATACAGAAAAAAATTAATGAATCTAAAAGCTAGTTCCTTGAAAAGATAAATAAGATAAATAAACCCTTAGCTCAGCGGACCAAAGGAAAGAAAGAACAAATCCAAATCAACAAAATACCACAGTAGACACCTAAAAGATCCAGAATATTATAAGGGAATTCTTAAATATATATATATGCTATGAAATTTGAAAATCTATAAGCAATGAGCAAATTTCTAAATTTTTTGAAACCAACAAAGTTAAACAAAGAAGAGGTCAACACCTTCAACAGATCCATAGCAAATAAGAAAATGAAAATAGTATTATGAAGCCTCCAGACTTAAAAAAAAAAATAGACCAGGATCACCCAGATAAGTTCACAGCAAAATTTACCAGAACTTCAAAGAAGTCCCACAACCAATGCTACCTAAATGATTCAAAATGATAAACACATTCAAAATGATAAACACAGAGGAAGAGCTCCCAAATTTCTTCTACAACACAAGTATCACAACAACAACAACGAGAAAGAAAATTATAGGCCCATATCCTTAATGAACATGGGTGCAAAAGTTCTCTCAATAAAATATTCCCAAATTGTACATAGACACATATCAAAAAGATAATCCACCTTGATCAGGTAGATGGCTTTATTAGAGGAATGTGGGGATGGTTCAATATACATAGCTTAATAAACATAATAAATCATATAAATGGATTTCAAGACAAAAATCAAACAATCATCTCAATAGACCCAGAAAAGGCCTTTGATAAAAAATCCAACAACCATTCATGTTAAAGTCCTAGAGGGAATTAGACTAGAAGGAACATAATGTAATTAAGACTATAACCAATGCACTCACAGGTGACATCATTCTAGATGGAGAGAAACTGGAAGCACTGAAATTGGGAAGCAAAAAAGGCTGTCTACTATCCCCATTCTCCTTCAGTACAGTGCTTGAAACTTGCTAGAGCAATAAGACAAGAGAAGAAAATTAAATGGGTACTAATTGAAAAATAATTATCCCTATTTTCATATGATATGATATTATACATAAGAAATTTCAAAATGTCCACCTCTAGAAATGATTAACACTTTCAACAAATGGGCAGGATACAAAATCAGTTTATAATAATCGGTAGCCTTTCTATATATAAAGCAATCAGAGAAGGGTTCAGGGAAACACCTATTCACAACAGCCTCAAAAATAAAATAGCTAGGGATAAACCTAACCAGAACATTAAAGACTTCTTCAATGAAACTTTAAATCTAACTTGCACTAAGGGAAATCTTGGTACAAATGCTTGACTGGATTAACCTTAACATATATGACAGAATGCATGAAATCCATTGTGGGGTGGAGGCTATAGGCAATGTGGATGGGGGAGAGGTTCTAAATACGGTTAAGATCTATTGTATGAAATGCACAAAAACTCAATAAAAATATACATTAAAGTATTTTAAGAAAGAGATTCAAGAAGCCACAAGGAAATGGAAAGACCTCCTGTAATCATGGATTGGCAGAATTAATATGGTGAAAATGACTATCCTACCAAAATAAATTGATGGATTCATTGCAATCTCAATCAAAATCCCCATGACATTCTTCACAGAAATAAAAAGAATCCTAAAATTCATATGGAATCACAAAAGTCCCTGGGTAGCCAAAGCAAGCCTGAGCGCAAAGAGAAGTGCCAGACCTCCATCTATATTACAGAGCTGTGATCCTAAAAACAGTATGGTATTGGCACCAGCACAGGCTTGCAGATTGATGGCACAAAATAGAAGACTAAAATATGAGTACATACAATTACAACCACCTGATATTTGACAAAGGTGCCAAGAACACACACTGGATGACAGACAGCATCTTCATTTTAACTGAAGAAAAATGAGTCTGCCTCCCCTAGTAACCATGAAATGCCAGTAACTCCTGAAATGGGATGGAGGATTTATGAGCACCTGCTGCATCAATGCTGTGATGTTTAATGGCTTGATCTTGTATGGCTTTTATGCATACAACCATAGCTGCTGTGTGTGTGCAATGTCTCTGTCACAACTGGAAACACGGTGTCTCAACAGCCCTTTCTAACAATGGTCTCTTACAGTCTTTCTGTCTTCTTTTTCATGATCCTCCCTGAGCCTTGGGTGAAGGAAGATAATAAATGTATGATACAGACGTCCCATTTGAGGATGATCATTCCAGTCACTTATTCTCTTTGCAGATCTCTGTATTAAATACCATTCATGGAATGGTATCGGTTTCTCTGATGAGCGTTGAAAGTGTTGCCAATCTATTGGTATAGTTACAAAGTGGTTTAATAGTATGCCCTCTTAGCAAAATAGTAGAAATAGGGAAAATGGAGATTTTTTTTAAGAGAACACTAAGTTACAAATGTTAATTTCTAAGAAGTGAACTGCTAAACTTGTTTTGAAAACATCTAAATTGATGGAACTTCTCAAAGACAAAAACATTTGTTCAAACATTATTCGTTGATGTTTCTTCATAGACTTGAATTATAATTAAAAAAAAAAAAGAATCACAAAGGTATCCAACCTTATTCTCAGCAGGAAAATAATAGAACTTTTTATTCTGAAGCATGCAGGGAAGGGACCCTGAGGGCGCTGTGATATTATGAAGCAGGTAGAATGAAATGACCTTTTCCTGAAGCATCTCAATATTTGCTCTTGCATTTCTTTGGAGATTTTCTAAAGTACATGAACAAATAGTGGAAGAATGTGCAGACTGTGTAGGAATGTGAGGCTATGGAATGAAGTGTTTAGATGGTGACAGTGTCTGCACCCAAACACTCCAGAAGGCGTGAAAGACGCAATCAAATAGAAGTTTATCAGAACAAAAAAAGTTACACTCGGTGATACAATCATGGGTTTCCTCCTTATATTGTTCTGAGGACATCTTGCCTACTGAGGCTAGAGACTAGCAGATCTTCTGTGGCAAAAGTGTTGAAATAAAATTTGCATTTCGAGCTATTTACTGGCTTTTTTGAGGTGCTAATAAGCATTTGAGAAAAGTAACAGAAGAATTCTTTCAAATTATAAACATCTGTTATATCAAGCCAGTTTAGAGACCCTCTATTTTTTGCATTGGAGAAAATGGGGTTAAATTTTACCCAGCTGTATCCTCTGCACCCACCCAAATCCCCAACAAACATTAAATAAAAAATGATTTATTAGTATTATTTTTTATTTAAATTTATTTGATTTATTTTTATTTTATGTATATGAGTGTATTGCCTGCATGTATATAAGTGCATCCATGTCATGTAATGCCCATGGAGGACAGAAGAGTGCACAGTTGTTAGTGGCCATGTGGGTGCTGGGATTGAACCCAGGTCTTCTGTAAGAACAGCCAGGGTTTTTAACCACTGAGCGATCTCTCTAGCCCCAATTGTTAGCATTTTTTAATTTCAATATATGTTGAGGCAGTGTGATTTATTCCATTTTTGCATATTTTTATGAACAGCATCTGAACATAGGAGTGAAACACACTTTATTATTGAAAAATGTGCCTTAACTTAAAGCTTCTCAATTACTAATGATAATAATTAGGTCTTTTTATTTTTGTGTTGTTGCATTGTAGTCATGGCCTCATGCATGATAGGAAGCACTTGGTCACTGACCCATATTTCCAGCCCTTTACCATTTTGCTGATGCTTCATTTCTCATTAAAACTGACACATTTTTTGACTTGAATGTAAGTTATCCTCCTCATGAATTTCAAGTTTCCCCTCTGCTTGTGAACAAGATCCTCTTATCTCATTTTCATCTACCACAAGAACAAATTTAGGAGTTTTCTTTGCACATCCCACAAATATCAGTAGCACATTTTATAATCAATTTTTATATTTTTGAGAATTTCATACTTGAGTACTGTGTCTATACCATTTCCACCTGTCTTCCGCCTCCAGCTCCTCCCATGCCCCCTTACACCATCAATTTCGTGACCTCTTCTTTAATTATTATTATTAAAATCTCTCTCTCTCTCTCTCTCTCTCTCTCTCTCTCTCTCACACACACACACACACACACACACACAAATGAAACCTACAGAGTCCATTTAGTCTTGCTTGTGTGTAAATGTATTTAGGGCTCTCCAGTTAGGATTGGAGCTGTCCTGGGAAAAAACTGATTCTTCCTCTCTCAGAAGCATTTTTATTTTATTATGAAGGCCGTGTTGTATTTTAACTAATTCATTACCATAAGGCACTTATTTATGGAGAATAAGATAACCAGCTGATTTTAGGTGTGCAGTACCATTTTAAAATGAAAACCACATGTTAAGAACATGAATAAACTGCTTAACTTAGAGAAAACAGTTAGAATGAGGATGACAGGAAAACTGAGTTTTAAGTGAACGACAGAGAGGTATTGAAGAGTATGGCTTGAGAACACATAAGGAATTAATGAATTCCCAGGAGATAGGACAATGCTTGCTCTTTTGACTGCCAGGTTTATAGGACAAGCTGTGACACATTGTGTTAGCTATGTTTTTGTTGCTGTGATAAAATATCATGAACAAGGCTGCTTATAGAAGGAGCATTTTATTTGGACTTATGGTCCCTGAGGGATAAGAATTTATCATAGCTGGGAGGCATGGCAGTAGAGGTGGTCTGGGAAGAAGGTTGAACATTCACGTATTCAAGCAGACACAGAAAGCAAAAAGACAAACTAGAAATGGGGCAAGGCTATGACCTCTCAAAGATACTCCAATGACATACTTTCTCCAGCAACGCCACACCTCCCAAACTTCCCAAAAATAGCCACCAAACAGAGACAAAGTGTTTAAATTCTTAGAGTTTATGGGAGATAGTCCTCTTTCCAAACATCATACATATGTAGGAATATTTAGTAAGTAGTGGTTAAAGGAGATTGTCTTAAGTAATTTAGCAATTTAAAAGGACTTATGGAATACAATTTTTTAATTGTCATTTTTAATTTTCTATTTTCTGTCTTTTTGAGATAGGGTCTCTCTGTTGCGCCAGCTCGTGTGGAAGTCACCGTACAGATCAAGCTGGCCTTCAACTCACAGATATCTGTCTCTAATCCTGAGTGCTGGGCTTAAAGGCTGATTTTCATTTTTTAAAATTTATTTTTAATTTCTGTATATGTTTGTGATCCCATGAGAGTTTATATGTATAACATGCATGTGGAGACCCAAAGAAACCAGAAGTAGCCATCAAATCCCATTGAACTGGCGTTACAAGTGGTTTGTTAGCTGCCCTGAGGGTGCTGGGAACTGATCCCAGACCTTTTACAAGAGCATCTAGTGCTCTTAACTTCTGAGAAACCTCTCTAGCCTGGAGGACATGTTTTATGAAAAGTGAGAGAAGACGGAAATGTGGGTGTGTACCTGGACTTTAAAGAAGAGGATGCGGCAGAAAAATAGGGAATGGAGGAAGCTCCCATTATCCCTAAGCCTCCACAAGCAGGAGGATGGCTTCCATGGTGCGTTTATCAGCATATGTGATCGTTAACATTGATTGCTAATTTGATTTGGTCAAGAGAAGCCTAGGAGATTAGAAAAGCACCCTTCCAGCTGGGCATGTTAGCAAACAATTGGAGAGGGAAGACCCATCCTAGTGTGGTGGTTCTACCCTACAGCATGAAATGAATAGTGTGGGCTTTCTGTGTTCTCTGCTTCCTGGACGTCATGAATTGAGCAACCAGGGACACAGTCGTGCTGCCATGATGTGCTGCTTTGCCTCAAGTCCGTAGTGAATCCAGTTTCCCTTAAACCAAAACTTTTGAGACAAAAATTAACTCTTCTTCCTACTATTTCAGGCATTTCTCACAGTGATTAATGTCCAATAGTACAGGTAGAGAGCTCTATGGACTGGCAAAATCGGAACTTCATTGGCTGAACATGAACATGAGCAGTATTGGAGATGGGACATGCATTAAGTCCGAAGAGATGATCAGTATTGACACTGGTGCAATAATGATTGTCTTAGTTCTGGCTGCAGTATGAAATTTGTATAGATTGGCTGGTATAAAACCAATTGATATCTATTTCTCACAGGTCTGGAGATTAGAAGTCTGAGATCAGTTCCCAGAATGAGTCCTAGTTAGAACCTTCATCAAGCTTGAAGATAGTGGATGTTTTCCATGTCCTCACATGTTGGAAAGAGATTCATTAAACTCCATTGCATCTTTTTATAAAACCACTAAAGCCATCTTAAGGGCTATATCTTCACAACTTTACACTCTTAGGCTCTACATTCTGAGACCATCATTCTGGGGTTAGGATTTCCATATATTTGAATGGTGGGATTAAGAATCAGTCCCATTGCAAAGGAAAAGTCCTTGCCCAAATTAAAGCCCAAAGGAATCTTTAAATCTGTGCATGTAGTTCACAAGTTGCAGTCTTTTCTCCTAGTGATCATTTCTCTGTCTACTTTCTATGATTAGATAGAACAATCTTCCCTCAAATACTTGCTCTAAAAAAGAGACTATGGTAATGTAATTGAAACAACCTGAGTTAGACTAGGAATTAAAGTTCTTGAATTTGATCTGTGGCTATGTCACTGAGATAAAATGTGACTTGTACAGTGAAAGAGGATCAGAATCCAAGTGGTGATTATACCTGGGTCCCTCCCTAATCCATAGGGACCTTCACCTGGAGATTGCATTGACTCCTGACACTGACAGTCATAGTGGAGGAAAATCAATCAAATTTTCCAGTGGTTGGTTCTCTAAAATTATCCTCAGCAAGTATATGGTATTTATTAACTAAGCAAAATTTTCAATGTGAACAGAAGGATTTGAGGTTGTCTTGAGGCCACAATGAATGCAACCTGCTCTCAATACTTAAGTGGTAAAACTGGACTTGAAGAAGCAGCACTGAGTTTGGAATGCCAGTGACTTGTGGATACTTTTGACATGGGAAGAAAAATGAAGTGGTTCAAGCGAAACACTTTAAAGAGGATATCTTAGTTTAATTAATTTTCAAAGTATTTCATATAAATGTATAATTTTCTCTTCAAGACATTTCTATGTTTATTTGTATGCATATTTTACATGCACTTATTTAACTATCATATCATAGGAAGAAAAGGGCATAGTGTCAGTAAAGTTACACAAAAATGTTTAAAGAAAAGCTACATTGTAAATATATTAAAATTTTTTTTATTTCTTTATTTTTATTTTATGTGTATGAGTATATTGCCTGCATGTTTGTAATTGTACCATATCATGCAAAGCCATGGAGGAGAGAAGAGGATGTTGGATCCCTTAGAACTAGAATTATGGATAGTTGTTAGCTGCCATATGGTTGCTGCAATTCAAACCCAGATCTTCTGCAAGAACAGGTAAAGACTCTTAACTGCTGAGTTATCTCCCCAGTCCCATAAATACTTACATTAAATAAAAGACCTTAGAGGAATAAACACCTAAGTTTTAGTGGAAATGTAGTGACTTTGGAATTTGTTGTCATCTGTATTAAAGTTACCAACATTGTCTCACTGATTTTTCTTACTCTTGTGATTTTAATGGTTAACAACTTTATGCATTTTGAAAATGCTAACTTGAATGAACCATGGTTTAGTTTGGACTTCTGATATAAAAACAGATATTATGGAAATTTTAGGTTTTTTAATACCATCTACAGTTTTATCTATTTGGATTCCTAGACTTCTTCTTTAGATTTCCTGCGGATTATCTATAAACTCATTGTTGTAGCTTTAGTTTGTTTTTCACAAGAGCATGAGGAGATTTTACTTTCTTCTTCCTAAATGCATGGTGTTCCAGGGAAGTAGATTTTTCTTTTTACCAAGTGATCATTTTGGCTTTCCTCTATCTTCTATTATCAATGAAGCAGTCTGCTGAGATAGATTTGCTTTGACAAGCAGGCTCAGAGTTGCAATGGAAGAAAGCAGGACTGGATTAGGAATCAGGGTTCTTGAGTTATAGCTTCGGCTCTGTTATTAGAGTAAGATATGACTTGTGAAAAAGATATCACTCCTTTGGAGCAAGTGGTTCCTTCTGTAAAACAATAAGCTAGAACTACTTGTCCATAAAATTCTTTTCTGCCTGTATTACAACTGAATTCCAGGAACATCTTTAGTTCATGATGGAGTTGATCTTCACAGATTCCTGTTAATAATTCTAGTGATACTTCCCACTTTTATCTAACATTAAATAATACAGCAAATTCTATCAATAAGGCGGAGTTTTAGGATAACCATTTATTTAAAGTACAAATTGTCTGTTAAGCACCTATATTTTAAGTTTTAATGTTTACCTGAGTGCAAAAAATGTACTTATTTGTGGAATACTATGTGACATTTCACTGTGTATATTTTCTTGATGGAATAAGTATAGGTCACCAATGAAGAACAATACAACATGTAAACCACCAGAGAGCTCCATGCATCAAGATGGAGAGTTTTTCCTGTCTTTATGCACTGGTGTGGCTGTGCTTCGTGCTTGTTGTTTTATGTTGCATCTGTATCTTTCCCTTTCTTGTGTGAGAAAAATCCTTTAATTAAATTAAACAATCATCATAAAGCTCATCACAAATAAATGGTTGCTACTCTATATTCTGAATATTTAAAGAATACAGTATTGGTTAGGCTTGTTTTGAGAAATGCATTTATTAAACATTTGGTAAATATTTATGCATATTTAAGATTTTTTAAAATTTGAGTGAATGTAGTCAACGTTGGCACCCTTTACCTGTTTTTTCTCTCCATTTATTTATGTCACCCTAACGATTCTTGAAGTAAATATGTAATGCCACTTACTGTTCATAATTCACTATAGCAATACAATGTTATAGCAGTGTGGGAGATGAGGAGACAAATTTAAAAGAGCTTCCTTCCTTTTCTCTGGACCTTGCATCTGTTTTTAGAGACTATTGGACCCCAGCTAATATTACGAGACAATTGTATTCACAAGAGAAAAGTCATTCTTTAAAACTAACAAATAGTTTTTAATGCTTCTAGGAAATAGACATTAAATTTATGGTAAATCTCTCAATTTGAGTTGCATTTTCATATTACTGCATTCATTCTTTTATACTTAAGATTATATTTGTCTGTCAGCACACATTTGACATCACCCAGTAATGATACATATTGTAATAGTAAAGGAAGAAACATTCCTTATCCTGGATTCATGCCTTGACAATAATGATTTAAAAATAGGAAACAGTTAAAGAAATAAATTATTTTATCTTAAAGCTGTTGCACTCCTTTTCTAAAACAATAGTGTCACCCCTATTCTTTGGACATTCAGCTTAAAAACATTCCTTTCACATATGGTTCCCTAGTCAATTTCCATCCTAAGATGTAGTTTGTGGTTAATGTATTTCAGAGATGGGGAGATGGATCATAGTAAAGATGAGATGATAGTGGAGTAGTTATGGTGGGGCACAAAACACATTCCACATCCTACCTTGGTGGTTCCTGGGAGGATATCTGTTCCAGGTTACAAAAGGAAAGGGTGCACTTACCTATAGCTGCTACCCATACCTTGATGCAAGAATTGCATGTTGGCATTCTGCTGTGGAAGATGAGATATGAAGTTTCTCCTCTAGAAGTTCTCTAATGGCCAAAAGAACAGAATGCTCTTTTGGTAGGAACCATTATGTATTTCTTCACAGAAAGATTTTTCTGAAAGGTACAATAGAAAAGCAATAGAAAAAGAGGGCTACTTTGTACATCCCATGTTCAAGATCATTAGGGCTGGAGAAATGGCTCAGCAGTTAAGAGCACTTACTGTTCTTGAGAGAGACCTGGGTTTGATCCCCA
This sequence comes from Nannospalax galili, assembly GCF_000622305.1. Classification (NCBI taxonomy): domain Eukaryota; kingdom Metazoa; phylum Chordata; class Mammalia; order Rodentia; family Spalacidae; genus Nannospalax; species Nannospalax galili. The sequence continues at coordinate 4,467,596 of NW_008360315.1, read as the reverse complement.
ACACCCACATGGTGACTAACAATTATCCATAACTCCAGTTCCAGGGAATCAGGCAGCCCCTTCTGGCCTCCACAGACATTGCATGACACTGATGCATTTATACACATGAAGGCAATACATTCATGCACATAAAATAAAAATAATAAAATATTTGAAAAACAAACGTCATCCAATCAAATATGATAAACCTGTGGAAACAGTCAGGATGAAGCACACAATCAGAGCAGCCAGCAGGAAGCCGTCAGTGTGGTGAGTTTTGCCTGGTCTGCTTGGCAGTGCCATTTGTACTGAACCTCCTCGATATGAGTCTGATTTAGTGATTTAAATATTCTGTTCTTTACCTGCTGTTTCTGTCAATTATGTAATTTTGAGCATGCTATCACCCATGTACATTGGCATTAAGAGTGTTTTTAAGAGATTGTCATGATTATGGTAATGGGTCTCTATATGTTCAGAGCTATGGTGTAGTGTGCGGTGTGTTCACTAAGCATTCTGGTCTTGTTCTCTCAATTAGGCTTCTTCTTGTGACATTTATGGTTCAGTCCCCAACCATGGGCAGCATATTACAAATTCTAAACTTTGATTACGATAAAAACACAGGCCTAAAGACCAGAAAAATACCTCAGAAGCTAAGATACACTAATAAAAAATCAGTATCTTCAATTTGACACACAGAATATGTGTATAAAAATAATCATGTATATTTTTGGTCTTATATCACGGAAAAAAATTGATGAAAATAGAACTCAAATTATATAGCATGTCAATGATCTACCTGATGATTTTCACAGGTGGAACTTTCATCAAATTGTCATAATTAAGGCCTGAAATTCTGTGAGACACAATTTCTATGAGGGTTTCAGTCTCTCTGAAGAGGGAGGAATCCTGGTCACTTAGCCCATCTTAAAGGCCCCAGCATCCAATACTCCCTGATTGCCTCAATACCTAATATTTGGAGGGGACTTATTCAGAATTCAGCAGGAAGCAGGCCACATGAATCCTGCATGTTGATTGGATTTTCACCTAGAAAGTAAAGTTCTGATTATTAAAATATAGTCATGAACAGCCTTAGGATTGTAGCCTAAAAGTCACAAAATATCACTTCTTATATGATACCTGGCTGACCTTTAATCCACTATTCAGAAAAGATGAACCTCAAATTTACAATAATTGTCTGGACTCAGCCTCTTGAGTGCTAGGATTGCACGCATGTACAAGCACACTTGGCATGAATATTTCATTTAGTAAAACTTACAGTGGCTTATGTCCAGTACAATTTACTAAGTGATTGACATACTCACAGATCAGTATTAGAGGAACCAATGTTATTTGGTATATAAGACAAATCATGTATGACTGCTTTTAGGTACATTATTTTTTAACTATTTTTTTAAATTAAAAAATTATTTTTGTGTGTGTATATGAGTGCTTAGTCTGAATGTACATAGCACACTCATGTTGTTCAGTGCCCCAGAAGAAGGCATTGGATCACCTGGAAGTAGAGTTGCAGACGGTTGTTAACCATAATGTGAGTGATGAGAACCAAACCCAGGTCTTCTGCACAGACAATCAGTGCTCTTAATTGCTGACTCATGTTTACAGTCCTTTAGTTCACTATTTTCTATAGTACATGAGATGATGTTCATTGATGACAAGTTTCATTATTTATCTAAAAACTGATCTAGTCTCTTAAAATTCTATAAATAGCCTTTGGAATTTGAAGAAATTATGCTGATTTAGAAAAATAATTTCTTATAAACCATCTCAGCTTGCTATTGAGTCATGAGAAATGAATTATTCCTTGATTAATTAAAAATAAAAATATATACACAGCTAATATTCTTTTTTTATTAGAATAATAGCCAGATTATATTTCAGTAGAAGCTGATGTGTTTTCTAAGAAGATGCACCTTATTGTTTGATAGCTTGTAGCTGATTGGTTTCTTTTCTATTCTGCAAATCAGAAAATTATTATACTAACATACATTGTGAATCTTGAGGAAACCTATAGGTCATACTGTTTTCTTTTATTATAAAACATGGAACACTTCTTCCTACAGTCTCTGATAACATCTCATAGCATTGTAGTATGTCGCAAAATAATTTAGGAAATTTTATTACAATTTTGTTAAAAGTACAAAAATGTACATAAAGTGTAATCAATTGAAATATGATTGGAATTGCTTCCTTACAATACTCTTCTTAAAAATAAAGAGATTGTAATAAACTCTTTCCAGCCCCTCACACTACCAAGTGGCAGTTCATCACTGAAGGAAGACTAGGCAAGAACTCAAGGCAGGAACATGGATTCAAGAACTGAAGCAGAGACAATGGAGGAAATCTGCTTACGTGCTTGCTTCCCCTGTTTAGTGCACTTATCTGTCTTATACAACCAAAAAGCGCCTCCCCAGGAATGGTGCACCCATATTGTGCTGGGCACTCCTTTGTCAATCAGCTGTTAAGAAAATGCCTCACAGACACAGCCATAAACTGATCCTATGGGGAAATTTCCTCGTTGAGGTCCCTTATTCCTAGTTCATTCTATTTGGCTTCAAGTAAACAAAAACTAACCAGCACATAAATGTTCATTTAGTATGCATCACAGAATTACTATTAAATCCTGGAATTCATGCAAAAAGCTACTTTAAACTTAAAGCAGTCTTATTTATTAGATTCTCTAAGAAATGAAAACATTATTTTTTTAACCCAATTCTTTTAAATGTTTAATAATAGGAAAAGAAAGCTTGTTATACTTTTAAGAGAGTTAATGCTAGAGGGAAACTGCCATCCTCATGCCCTATTCTATCATTTGGTATGGGATACATGGTGTAGACATATAAATATACAAAAAACTTCCTTACTCAGTCTCTTTCAACTAGTTGCATGAAACTGCTTTATAGATGAAACAAAAAGATTTCCAAAGCAATGACAGTAATAAAAAAAACTCAGCCTGAATGTGGGTAGGTTCACAGGGAGAGAAGTTTGGAGGAGGAAAAAAAGACATAGATGATTAAATATTAAAGCACTTTGACCACACAGATGTAGCATCAGTTTAAATAGGTTATTGGCAATTGTGTGTGTGTGTGTGTGTGTGTGTATGTGTGTGTTTGTGTGTTTATTTCCCAATACAATCATTTCCTCTAATATTTAGGTTCTATATGAAAACAGAAATCAACACTGCCTTATGCTACCTCATGGAAGAGAATAGGTATAATTCTGGTAAAACAGAGAACAGGTACAATTCTGATGTCAATATTTTGTGTAATTTAAAACAGATTCAAAAAAAATTTCCTGGAAAATAGAAAGCAAAGTTAGCAATGACGTGTCGACCTTGCTTTGCTGAACAGTCTGCCTGAAGCTATTTCCAGCATGAATATGTGCTCCTCCTTTGTTGGTTTGGCTCATGAGCCTGTCTTGGGAATGAGTTATTAAACATGGATTTAATACACAGACACACTGTGTCAGTGTGTGGGCTGCAGACAAAGCTGCTGACATGATTGCACTCCACCCTGCCCGTGTTTCAGTGGGAGGCCAGCTCCTACGGGGCAGAAATACACAAGTTCAAGGAAGATGAGGAGAAAGGAATAGCTGCTCTCATGTTTATAACTGGTAAAAATCACATTTAATTTTCCAAATCTACATGCCAATTTAGTAGAAAACACTTTCTTGAATGGAAATGCCATGGCCTTGGGAATGTGAGTTTTTATTCTTTCTGTAAAAGGAATCTTCAGCAATTCATCTCAGAAGTCAAGGCAGAATATGTGAAGTGTAGTATGTAATAGGGGTGATATCTGTCATCTAAGAGGGAGTGAATTGAAACCCCTTGAGGTACCTTGAAGGAAGTACTCATTCTAAGTATTCACTCCATATTTCTCACTTACACACACTGCATCTTTCCCACAGCTTTCAACTTCAGTTCTTGGAAGCTCAAGTGCACGGAATGACATAATTTTCCATGGTTGTCTAATGAGTGATGGCATTTTGTTTTTCCTACAGCCTCCATGAAAATGGTTTTCATATTTTTTCTATTCATATTCTAAAACATGAATATTATATGTCTGACAGCAGTTAAATCATGTCTCTGGGAAAATGTACACATATATAAATTTGTTGGTAATATGTAAATTTTCAGTAATGAAGAAGAAACTTTTATTTTGGTACCAATGACACTTGGATTTGGAAGGTAATTTAGTAAAAACACTAAAATCAGTAGATTTGGCCTTCTAAAATAAATGTCTTGCCAAAGAGTGAACGAAATAAAAATATATGATATTCATATGATTTTTGAAGTACTTTCTGTTGGGCATGGTGGCACATGCCTTTAATCCCAGCATTCAGGAGGCAAGAGGTAGGTGGATCTCTGTGAGTTCAAGGCCAGTCTGGTCTATACAAAAAGTTCCAGGCCAGCTGGGGCTACAAATACCCATGTCTCAAAAAAAAATTAAAAAGAAAAAAAAAAGAAAAAAGAAATGCTTTATGATTCTTCTTCTTATACTCCTATTATGTATGTTTACATTTAAATTTAGAACGACGTGGGGAAAGGGTTTGAAGAGGAAAATGGGTAGAGTGGACTGTCTGAGAGGAAGGGTGAGTACTAGTGAGGAATCAAATAAGGACCAAGGGCAGAGCTTTGGAAGTTCTTGATAGAACTATCTGTAGAAGCTGTTGAATTTTGAATGAACTAGACAGTAAATGAAAGGTCTTATGGGAGTGACCACGAGCAGACAAGAAAGTCTGTGCCTAATCAAAAGACTTGGCTTTACAGAAGATTCAAACAATTCTTTCATTCTGTGTGTGTTATGTGCATGTAAATGTATGGATTCAGAAGTGCACATACCATGGTACATAGTAAGTGGTCAAATACAACCTCAAATGACAGTCCTTTCACCTTGTTCGAGACAGTCCCTTTGTTGTTTAGCCACTGTGTACAGCAGGCTAGTTGACTTGTGACTTTTTAGGGATTCTCCTATGTCCACTTTGCATCTCCCTGTCAGTATACTTGCATTATAGATGTTCATGCTACTGTGTCCAGCTTTTACTGAGATTCTTGGAATTCAAACTCAGATCTTCACATTTGCATAGCAAGTGCATTTCTCCACTGAGCCACCTCCCCAATCCAGTTTATTAGCAGAGAGATAGATAAAATGAATCATTTTGGAATGCTTTTATGTTCTCTGTGATAATAAGAAACAAAGTCATTATGTGAAAGAGGTAATGATGAGAAGGTGTCAAGAATAAAGAATAAAAATGAAAAAAGCATAGTGAATAGACAAAGGATGGATCACTCTAGGCACTGTAGAGACTTAGTTGCTGAGTGTCCCGGATAGTGTCAGTTGTCAACTTGATGTACGTGGGTGGAGGGAACCTCAATTGAAGTGTTATCAGATTTGGGGAATTTCCTCCATTGGATTGACCTGTGAGCATGTGTTTGTGGCAGTTTAAATTTTGAGTGGTGTGGGCGGTCCCAGTTCACTATGATCTGTTTCATCCCTGGGCCGATGGTCCTGTGTTATGTAAGAAAACAGGCTGAACACGGGTCAGGGGAGTACATTATCTCCATGGTCTGTGCTTCAGGTTCCTGCCCTGAATTTCTATCCTGGCTCCCCTCAGTGATGAACTGTTACCTCTAAGGTGAAATAAACTCTTTGCTCCCGAATTGGTTTTGGTCAGTGTTTTTATCCCAGCAATAGAAAGCAGCTAAGACACTGAGGAATCAGAAAGATCAGCTGAATATGTTAGAGGTGTTCATGGGATCAGTGAAATATTCCATGGTATTAATTGAGCATGGAACATGCTAGATGAGAAGATAAGATGGTTCTTCGGTGGTAGTTTATAGCTGGCAGGGTCCAATGGTAGGTTCTTTGCTAGTAGCTCATAGTTACCAGGGCTCAGTGGTAGGTTCTGTGGTAGTACCTCATAGGCAGTTCAGTGGTAGGTTCTGTTGTTGTAGGTTATAGCCAGCAGGATTGTGTGGTAGCATACAAAGAGGGCATATATTTCATAGGGATAATAATTTTGTGGCAATAAATAAAATAAAAATTTCAGCAATATCTGCAGTAAACAACATTATATGTTGAGATTATTGTATTATTTTCAGAAAATATAAATACAATCATTACCTCCTTCTCAATTTGACCTGTTGATGTCATAAAATAAGTCAGAAGGTAGTTTCCTGAGCATTTAAAAGATTCATTGACCTGACAAGTCTAACCGAATGAGAGATTGGGAAAATAGCCACAGGAGTATTTTACTCCTGCCAAATAATGTATATTTACGTGAACTCACCTGGAGAAAACATGAAGAACAAATTATGATAAACTCTGAGCTGGAAATAAATATGGATCTAATTTAAGTAAACAAATTCCAAATGTATAAAACTTAAGATGAAAATATATTGAATAACTCTGAATTATGTAGTTGGTTTAAACATATTTTCAAGTTTAACTTTTTCTCATCACTTGGAAATCTTTTGCTTTATGTCAGTTTATCCCATCATTTATATGCTGCTTTTTCCTGCCTGAAATCAAGTGCCTTCATCCCTCTCCCTGTAAGAGAACTTACAACACAAGGCACAACATGTAGAGTTTTGTAAGGGAAAAATAAGGCACTCAGAATGCATAATAAATAAGTCTTAGAGAAATGTACTAACGGGATAATTACGGAGACACGTGGAAATAATCACAGACAAGGAAAAGAGGTAGATTTGCAAATAGGGGCTTATAGCAAAGTCAGGTGCCAACACAGCTCAAAACTTCCCAAACCCCCAAATCTCAGAGGTTTTAGAATTTTACCCTGGAGATCTTGTTAGCACATATATGAAAAATATAATGGCAGTGTAAGACACAAATATTCTTTGAAGCTTACACTTCAGCATATATACACTGAGCACTTGATACTAAGAGAATGAATTGGAACACGAGGAGCCAAAATCTTAGATGATTTGAAAATCATAAAGTAATACAGAAAGCATATGAAAGTCATTACAGTGTTTGCACAAATTGGACACCCTGTGGAGTTTTTAGAGATTTTCTAGGTCAAGGCAAATGAAATATTCTACTAGGGGTGGTTTATCCCTTGAGGAAATGGTACCCTAAATATGTTAGCTGACCTCATAAGCTATACTTCACTGCAATCAATTAAATATTTACAACTGTGTGCTTTTAAAAGAACGAAAGTTTGTGCAAAATGAGATTATTGATTTATCATGCTGTTGCCAATCTGTTACTAATAAAATAACAATTTTGAAGCTTTATTTGCAATTTATTCTTATTCTCTTCATTTGTCATATCAGTCTAATAAAAACATACTCTCTTCTTCATCTTTTTGAAGTTTCTTACATTTAGAGTCTTATAATGACAATTTCAACATATGAAAAATCAATAAGAATGTTAAAAAATCCCCCATATATAAATAAGACAACAAAATTCTCTCTTAAAACAAAGATGATTTAATAACAGTTAAAAATGCTACAAACAGGTAAGTTTTTTTCTAGTTTCATCAAATGCCTTAGAAAATGTAAGCTAATACAGAAGGGTAATTTACATGTAAAATAGTGATTATTCAGGCTCATAATCTACATCTACAAAGAAATCAACAACAAAAATAGAAGATAAAAATGAACTTTCCCACACTTATGCAGAACTTGATATCTTAACTAAACTGCCTAAGTGCAAACCCTGTCAAACATTCTTTAACTTCAGCATCAACACTGAGATGTAGTAAAATTAAACAGACAGACCCAAGAGAATTAGGAGGATGAACATGAATTAACAATGTTGAAAACAGATTTGATAGAATCTGCTAAGAGCACAGAAAAATTGGCAGCACACGTTTGGACTTCCCAAATCCTCGTGTTAAAGCACGCAGAATATCTAGAGGGCAGAACACAAATCAAGTGGGAGCATTTGCAATGAAACTATAGTTGTAAGATACTTATTACTAGTGGGATGTAGACAGAAAATCACAACTGTGGCTGTGCTTTGAGTATCTTCACTAAAGGAAGCTCAGAGAAGTAAGTGGGCATGTAGCAGGCTTGACAAAAGAAGAGACCCCATAAAGAGAATGAATATGCACTCAGTGCGGTATCCAACGGAGTGATCCAGTTTAGAATAGCTGATGAGCCAGGAAGGTTGTGGTGCAATGTACTAGTGGATTTATTCGAATATTACTGTAAGACCTGTAGTGATGATAGTAGACTAGGATCTATGAATTTGCAGAACTGAGCCACAGGCACAGGTTTCAGATCAGGATCTGTGCTTTGAGGAGAGTTCAGAAACAGAGACAATGAGGGAGAACGTCTACACAAATGAAAGAGCAGATAGTGGAGCTAGGGAAGATTAGGTAATAAGATTTCATATTTTAATGCTGCAAAAGTATAAAAGAAGAGGGATAAAGTGAAGATAGAAAAATATGGAGTCCAGAAACAAGAACCTGGCACAAAACACAAAAGTCAAATACATAACTCAGTTAAAGTTCTTAAAGTTCTGGGTGAGAAGAATAAGTTATTAATAAATAAATCTGTAATATTTTCAACAGTGGTATGTGATATGAAAGAATATATTTACTTAAATATGGTATTCAAACATAAACACATTTTCTGATAGTTCATTAACCTGACCCTCATGTTTCAAACAAACAAACAACAACAACAACAACAACAGCAACAAAAAAACCATGTCTTTAATCCCAGCACTTTGGAGGCAGAGGCAGGGAGATCTCTGTGAGTTCAAGGCCTGGTCCACATAGTGAGTTCCAGGACAGCTGGGGCTACAGGGAGACTCTGTCTCAAAAAGACCAAAAAAAGTTATTAATGAGTAGTAACTCAAAATATTTCCTTAATAGGACCCCTGTAAGGAATTCCCTAGAGAATAGTTTCATGGAACCAAAGTGAACAGAGGGCTAGCAAATCAGGATTGGTGGTTAGAAGTGATTTTTATGTAGTTACTTGTAGAATTCAGAATTTATAAGAGAAATAAGTGAGACACTGTAAGACATGCTATCATTAGCTGGGATAACAGAGATATAGAATAAATAGCCACTGACTGCTTTCATCCACCTGAATGAGCACTGTTAGAATTGCCAGCCTGATTGTTATGTACGTGTTCCAAGTCAAATGTATGCACATGGGTTACCAAAATTCTGTAATTCCATTTGTTCCTCTGTGTGTTTGTGAGTGTGTGTGTTATATAATTCTTTATGCATGCACATGTGCATACCTGTGTATGGAGGCCAGGTTGAATCAGTTGACTAGATTAGAAGCTCGGTTATCCTAAGTATTTGCTTATCTCCCCATTGCCAGCATTCCGATTACAGATGTTTACTGCCTCCCATAGGTCTTTTATTTATGAGGCTGTTGGGTATCAGAACTCAGGTCCTAAAGCCTGCCTATGTGGCAGGCACATTATTGACTGATCTATATCCTCAGCCTGCCTTTGTTCTTAACAGGGATTCTACCTATTAAATATTTCTAAAATTTATTTTTATTTTATGTGTACGAATGTTTTGCTTGCATGTATGTAAATGCATCATGTATGTGAAATACTCTCGGATACCAGAAGAGGGCAAACGGTACCCTGGAACTGAAGTTACTGATGGTTTTGCTGCCATATGAATGCTGTAAATAGAACCTAGGTCCTCTGCAAGAGCAGCCAATGCTGTTAGCTGTTGAGTTCTATCTCCAAGTCCCTTAACAGGGATTCTTAATGTGAGAAAAAGAAGTTATCAATATAATAGAGAAGGTACTTTTACATGTAGGACTCAAATTGAGCTAGAAATAAATATTATCTCACAGGTTTTAAATATATAACATTTTCACTATTCCTTTGAGATTGTCATATATGTGTACAATGTATTTTGATCATATTATATCCCATTCCTCCCAGATTGGATCCAACTTGTGCTACCCATATACTAATGGCTATGGGGCCAAGCAATGGGGCATGGTTCACCTACCAGGGACTACAGCCTTAAAGAAAACTGATTAACTCTCCCCAGCAACAATTAACTGTCAACAGATCCTCTTTTAAGGGTTGGGGACATGTGAACTCCTCTCCCTTCTATGCTGGGACTGTGACTGCCTTCACAAGTATTTCTTTTTAATACTGTCTATTGTAAAGACCTAGAAATAACAAGCCAACTCAATTACATCGGACATCCTTAGTATGAAAATTATAGACTTAAAGTTTTATTTTCCCCCAAATCCCTATTAGATAAATACCCAATTGTTATAGCAGAACTGGATAGGAAAAGTACAAGATGAAATTGAATCATTTTGGTGTATGAGATAATAAGGGAGCCACCAAAAGTCATTAAGGGGCATTATGAACAAGTATTCACCAGCCAAAATGGGACAATTTAAGTTTCATTAGCAATAAAATAAATTGTGATGAACTGAAGCAAATGATGTGCTTTAATCACTGAGTTTTCAACACTGAATATTTTCTGGGAAGACTACACAAAGTCATTTGGAAAAAAATGGCTAAATAAGACAAAAACCAAGAATTTAACCTTGTCTCTCAGTCACCTTACTTTCTTTATAAGGTTTGGCCATTGAAAATGGAAAAGAATAATTAATTCTGCCTGTCTATGCTAGAGAGGTCTAGAGTACATCAATGTACACATTCATGTTGCATGTAAAATTCTCAGAATTTAAGCCTTGCTTTTTCCATTAACAAATTGTATTCTTTGATAATTTCTTACATTTATACAATGCATTTTGGTTATTCTCCCCACTCCTCCTCTTACTTCCTTCTCATCTCTGCTAGGCTCCCTTTTTCCTTATAAATATCTTTTTAATAGAAAAGAATACCTACTCTGCCATTGTGAAGTCTATAAAAAAATTTTTCTGGCTAGGTGACCAACATGGTAGAATTATTATGTCACTACTTTGAAACTCCTAGTAAGTCATCATAAAAAGACTGAGAAGCAATGTCTGCCAGCATCAGCAGAGTATAAAGTTCAACTCAATGGTAATTATGTATGCTGGATAGCTTTAGTTGTCGACTTGACACACCTGGGTAGAGGAAGCCTCAACTGGGGAATTTCCTCTGCTGGACTGGCCTGTGGCCATGTCTGTGGGGTACCTTCTTGACAGTTGAGTGATGTGGGAGGGCCAAACCCACTGTGGATGGTGCCAACCCAGGCAGGTTGTTCTGTATTGTATAAGAAAGCAGGCTGAGCATGAATCAGGGGACCAATTTAATAAGCAGCGTTTCTCCATGGCCTGTGCTCCAGCTCCTTTCTCCTACCTTGGGCTTCCTTAGTGATGAACTGTGACCAGAGAGATGTAAGCCAAACAAACTCTTTCCTCACCAAGTTGGTATTGGTCAGTGTTTTCTTATAGCAGTTGAATGCAGAAAATAACACATGTATATGTAAGTTAATTTCATTCACACAACTGTAGCATAACATTTATACAGGTTTATTATTAGTAACCACTTTCTCACTCCATCTACCATTTTGGCTCTCTTATTTATTATGTATTTCTGATTTGACTGATCTGATTGTAGAGTGATACATTCCTGCCCCCGACTGCTTTAATGATTGGAGGAGCAAGTCTGCAACTAATTGTCATTTGCCAAGGAGCATATACATGCTATATAGCATAGCTGGTGCTTTTTACTATAGATCTGTGTATCTACAGATGATGGGCCTCATGTCCATTTTATAAATAAAATACTGGACTGTAACTAATTAGCTCATTAAATTATTTCCTTTACAGCTGGCATCAAACATTAAAAGCCAACCTTGTCAGGCTCCACGGTCTCAAAATGCAGCTGTTGGATGGGAAATATTAGTTATATGATATGCTTAGACATAGATACTACTTAGTTTTTTCCTCCATTAATTTTCTGATGTAAAAGCTAAAGAGATTACCTTAAGATTCTTTCTTGAAGTTTATGCTTCAACTCTCAAATCTACAAAGATTGTATTTTATTAGTTTAATAAAAGGCACATTCAGTTTTTTTCTGCTTCATTGACACAATTTGCAATTTGTAATAAAGGCTGGAAAGCACTCTCTCATACAATGGCTTCTAGGTAAGGACAGCCGAAATACTGTGTCAGGAATCCCAGCTCTCACAGACTGGGCTCCATTGTCACTGAGGGGACTTGTTAGTTGTGCAACATGGAGCATTCTCTTTAAATCTTTAGTTTGTCCTTAGGAAAATGAGAAATATGTGAATAAACCAACCACCTAGAGCTGTTGAGAGAATAAAATGGAAACGTGAACATAGATCTTAAGAAATAGTTTCTCATGGTGAAAATTCAAAGAATGTTAGTAATTATTCGAAGGCAGGAATATGAGCTTGGAGAGATAGCTCATTGGTTAAGAGCACTGGTTGCTCTTGCAAAAGGCCCAGGTTCTATTCCCAGCACCCACATGGTGGCTAACAACCATCTGCAACTCCAGTTCCAGGTAAATCTGATTCTTCTGAGCTCTGTGGGCATTGCACTACATGGGTTCACTTTCATATATGCAGCCAATACACTCATACACAAAAAGCAAAAATAATGAATAAAATAAGTTTTTAAAGGTGTGAATATATTTTAAATGAACCATTATTGAGTTTTCTTCCATAAAATTAAATGACCTATATAGGTAAACATATAAAGGTAAAATAAGTGAAATCAAATCTCATTAATGGATAACTAAGGTATAAAATTGTTATCTGAATCACAATAAATAAGAACTTAAGAGAGTCAAGTCCTATTAAATCTTTAATGAACAGATGGGTTACCAGAAAAAAAAAAAACATATCTACTAGAATCATCTTTATTTTCAGTGAACTTTGCTCACTGTCAGAAAATGTAGCATGTAGTTGTGTACTAATAATCAATTTTCATATCAAATTTATTCCTGGTTTTTCTTTGGGTGTTGGTATTCTATAATCACCATATAGTAAAATCTTTGCCCTCTTCTAAATATTAAATCTTTGAGTGTTGGTTTCCTAGTGATGGTATAATGGAGTACCACAGAATCACTGAAGACAACAGGTGTGGATTGTGTTGTAGTTCTTGAGGATGAAGGCACAAAATGAAAGACTACAAGGCCATATTTCCAAATTCCAGAGAGGAGAATCCTTTCTTGTTTCTTGCTATATTCTAGTTTCTTGCCTGGAGTCTGTTATGCTCCTTGGCATGTGACTGTGTATCTGCTTCCACTATTATATATTTCTTCCCTTCTGCTTTGTAGACCTCAGTCATGCTTTTTCTGTTCTGCTTATGAAGCCAACAATCATGTGGGTTAACAAGCTGCTCAATTCGAGGACAACTTCATTTTAGTTAGTAACCTCTGGTACCATCCTACTTCAGACTCGTTCTGGGGATCAGGACAATCAGGTGACCTTCGGGAGACAGAATTTAACTCATAACAAAGACAACGGCAATTGTTTTTGTGATCACTGTCCCAAATTTATAGGTGTGCACCTACTGTGGGCTCTGTAGATAAATGTAGACACTTCAGACTTGCTTGACCAGTCTGAAAATCTCTGTGGAGGATCGGAAATTGACACTTGCATCATTTAACTGCTCAAAGCTGTTACATGCTGTATCTTTCTTTAAACATTATTTTCTTGTAAGTTATAAAAATAGATAAACATTTCACTTGAAAATGAAGCATGGAGCCTTGTAACTTCTGGATATATTAAAATACAATAGGCAATTTATGATGTGATTTGAACATTAGTTTCACAGATAAGGGTTTTAGTTTAAATTTTTGAAAAGAAAGTTTATCTATGAGTTTATTATGTTAGCTAGAGGTTGCACAATTTCTTGTGTTTGTAATCAAAATCTATTAGTTAGTTAATTTTGCCTGAAAATATGATAGGCATTGTTCAGCATAAAGAAACCGAACCTAAAACCTTCATTAACTTATTTAATTCTGTCAACCCTCAGTTAATCAGAGAATACAGATTTCAAAATAGGACCTCTGAACTCCATTTCACTTTGTGTTTTGTGGTTAGCTTTATTTTAGTGAGAGGAGCACAAAGGTCACTGTGGATTTCATGAAGGAAACATCACTCAGTACCAGCAATGCATGAGGAAGTGTCTTTTTCCTCTTTCCTTGGACTCCATTCTTTAAAAGAAAGTCATGTTAAAATCTTGGATAATAAACTCAGTAAATTTATCCAAAACAAGTAGAGGCCATCAGATGCCATGTAATTTGTCAAAAATATTATACAGTTCCTCCTAAGTAACATAAGGGATTATGTCAGTGAAGAGGAGGGGATAGTATGGAATTAGATCTTATCAGATGCTAAAAGCTTTTGCAATGTGGTGGTATATTAAGAACTCAGGAATGGGAAAGGTAATAGGAATCTTTCCCTGACCCCTGTGGTTATCCAGGATAGAAGTCTTTGCTTTCTAAAGCCATCACAGTTTTGTGTCAGAATCTTTGTTGCCTAAGGATTTTGCATTTCTGTAACCTTTGCATTTCTATTACCTGTGCAGCCCCATGTTATCTTACTTAATTACCATGTATATGTTATGTACCTTTTGCTTTCATTCCTTACATGAATATAAAAGCTCTTCAAATCTTGAACAAGGGGTCTGAATCCTTTTATTCATGGGGTCAGTCCTGCTAGCTAGTGTCAAATTAAACTTCCTCTCCTCACTTGAAACAAAACAAAAGAAAGTAAGTCATGGAACATAGCAGAACAGGGGGTGAAGAGAAAACTAGTCCATCCCTCAACTTTCTCTTGTGAAGCTTCCTTATACAACAGAGTGCTATGCACACAACAGTCCACACCTGGTCAAGTTTTAGGGAATAAGAGACTTCAAAGTGTGTGTCCTTGGATAGGACTCCTATATCAAACCTCACTCACTCATTACTCAGAGACCATTGCAGAAGAGGGGCAGAAGGATTGTAATAGCGAGGGTTGGTCTCTGAACAAAGGGAAACAGAGGTTTTCAGGTCACTGGAAGCTTGCACATGTGAACTTGTGGCAGTGGTGGCATCCAGCACAAGACCCATGCCAACTCAATCAGACAAAGGCTCAGTGTTGAGTGAGGGATATATGCAGCAGGCTAGCCCTAGACTGGGAGCTGCTGGAGACTGATTACTAGGTGTGTGAGAGTAGACCTTCCTTACAATCTGTGGATAGACTGACTAAACTCCAGTGGATGAACTTGCACTGAAGGACAACTGGGTACAGATGCTTGACTGGATAGGACTTAAAATGCGTGGTAGAATATGTGAGATTGGGTGGGAGGGAGGTGTGGGGGTGATAGGTGGGGAAGGAGGTCTAAATTTGATTAAGAGCTGTTGTATGAAATGTACGAAAGCGCAGTAAAAAAATTTTTAAAGAATATAACAATTAAAAAGTCACTGAGTTTATTAAATCATAGAAATGTTTCCCTTGTATTCCAAAATACTATTTCACATGAAGCTTAACATCTTGTTTATAATTGTCTTAATGTTTTCTCCCCTTTGGTAGGAAGTTTTTACACTGTTATTTCATGTGTGTGTATGTGTGTGTACCTGTGTATATGTCCATGGGGGGGCAGTATGTGAAAATGTGTGCATGAGAAGGGAGGCCAGAGGTTCATGTTGGCGTTTTCTTCTATCACTCTGCCTTTACTGAACCTGGAGTTCATCAATTTGGCTAGACTGGCTGGCCAGCAGGCTCCAGGAATCTTCTTATCCCCAAGTCCCTGGGAGACCATGGGTATTTACCTCCACAACTGACTTTTTATATGGGTGCTGGGGATCTGGACTCATGTCCCCATGCATGAAGAATGTCACTTTACTAATAGAGGAATTTCCTCACCCTCCAGGTTTTTATACTTTTAAGCATCTCATTTTTTTCATGTATCACTAACTTTGCTTCATATAAGCAATTTCAAGGACACATCATACTTGGTGTGTGCACATGTGCATGTGTGTATGTGTGTGTCGGGGGGCTGTTTCTTTCTCTTTTGGGAATTTTCCTAATTTCTTGTTCTGACAATTACTTGCTAGTGTGGCCTGACAACTTTTATTTGCCTCACATGCTCTTTATTTTCTAGTTGATGTTCCAGGCATTCATGAACTGCCCCTCATGCATTACTGTACTCTACAAATGAATAAGTTAGACAGAACAAGTTGCCTTTGAATGAGGCAGTATGACTCCTCTGTACATAACAAGAGCTGGGTTTTCTTTTTTCTTTTCTTTTTTTGTTTTAATGTGTATTTGTGTACTGCCTGCATGTGCATAAGTGCATCTATGCCGTGCAATGCCCACAGAGTTCAAAAGAGGGGGTCGGAGCCCCTGGATCTAGAGTTACAGAAGGTTGTTAAGCTGCCATGTGGGTGCTGGGAATCAGACATGGGTCCTCTAGAAGAGCAGTTAGTGCTCTTTTAAAAAATTATTTATTTAATAACCACATACTTAGAAGAAACATTTCATTACCACAGCATTGAATATTTAATAACAATTTCCAGAGCTAAGATGCATCTCTTTCAAAACTGGCTGTAAATTTTTAGGTTTACAGTTGAATTATTACAGTTACACAATATTGTACTCAGTATTAACCCTATGACACAACAACACGTGGGAACGAATGGAGTCCTGAAGATGTCAAGAGACACTTCGAATCTGACAGGAGTTTGGGAATCACCAACCCTCAGCGTGTACACACACACACACACACACACACACACACAGTCAAAACAAAAGAGACTGGAGAATTTGGGAATCACCAACCCTCAGCGTGTACACACACAC
>NW_008360315.1:4419193-4450739 GCF_000622305.1 Nannospalax galili | reverse complement strand
GTGCAAGTTTCTAGGTTCACAGTTGAATTAATACAGTTATACAATATTGAACTCAGTATAAGCCCTGTAAGACATAAAAGTGAATGAGTTTTTAACCTTTAAACAAGATCTCCATTTCATTTTGGAATATATTGTTCCTTGCAGAAAGACTGTCTTTTATACTGAGATGTTGGCACATGCTCTCTAATCTGTATGTATCAGATTCTTACTAGTCATAATTGGTTTCACTTGGATCCTTGGTGCCTGTGTATGTCTATAAAGTCATCGGGTAGATTTCAGTGGTAATGCTTTTCACCTCTACTAATTAACATGACGTAAATTTCTATGTTTCCTCCTCAAATATAATACATTTTAAAAAATTGTTGATTTTTTTGTGTATGTGTGTATATCACACAGAACATCCCAAACCATCTTATTCAACTATATACCCACTTCCCAGATGGCACCCTCCCATAGTCTCCCTCCCCCCACTAGAGCCCTTATACGCTAATATCCCTGCTACTCTCTGCTGTATTGTCAGCACCCCCAGCCATTCCCCACTACTTGCCCTTCTGGTGAATCTAGTCAGCCTATCTAGAGGTCTTTGTTTTAGGAGGGTCAGCTGTTCCTCATCTAGCAGTAATCAGTTGTCAATATTCCTTTAGATAAGATTGAGGTCTGCTGTTCATTTTCCCAGTTCTATGCTGGGTTACTATCTGGGAGTCCCTTTTTTTTTTTTTTTTTTTTTTTTTTTTTTTGCAGTCAGTACTCTTAACTGTTGAGCCATCTCCCCAACCACAAGAGCTTGTTTTTATGTGCTGCAAATTTAATTTCTTTTTCTTTCCCATCTGTGAGGCCAGATCTATCACTATTTTCTTATGAAGAAATGGCACCAAAGACAGCAAGATTAAATATTTGTAAAGAATTAGCAAAACGAAGTAACGAAATCTGAGCCTAGGCATTCTCAAAACACTGTTTTAACTCCTCTTTTTGCAATTTTTCCTCATCTTCCTCCTTTTTTTTTCTTCCACAACCTCTTCTACATTTTTTAAGAGACGGTCTCATTATAATAGCTCAGGAAAGTCTTAATCTCTCAATCCTCCAGCCTTGGCTTCCCAAGTACTGAGATTACAGGCATGAGAACCAATCCTAGTTATTTGTGTCTCAATTATCCAAACTGTATGAAAAGGATATTGCATGGAAAACCAGAACATTCTTTCCTAGCCAAAGATGGGCTTTAATGCCTATGGGTCAGAGATGCTGAAGTTCTGTGGTAGAGAGCCTTCTGCACCCCACCACACAGAAGGAATTCTTTAATAGATATTTTGAGAGCAATTGATGAAGATCACCTTACAAATGTCACTTGTTTGAGAATGATTGAGTTGTTTTGCTTATTAGTTTGTAACCATAGCAACAAATCTTATCTAAAAGAAGAAAACTGAGAGAAGAAAACTCTGTATTTTACATGATCAAATAGATGAAACAGGAAAACATTCCTGATCCAGAGCAATTTGACACATTTGCTTTATACATCCATCTGATGTTACATTTGGTTGGTAGCTGCCTCAGTGATAATAGGGCATGCTGATTGTCTGTTTTTTCTCAAGACAATACAGCCAGGCAGAGGATTTGAAGTGTCCTGTAGACAGGGGACAGAGCTCTGTTCCTGAAGTTTCTATCTTGTACACAAGGATGACCACTTCAGGGAACTACACATGTAATTTAATCCAGAGCCAGAGAAATCAAAGTTATATACATAGTTGTCCTAGAATCATACTGATTTTTCTCTAGGTGTCAGTAGAAGTGTTTTAAATGGGTGACAGGTGTTGTTGAATATCTGTAGACTATGATTTCTCACTTAATGGTAACTATATGTGCTGGATAGCTTAGCTGTTAACTTGACACACCTAGTTAGAAGGAGCCTCACCTGGGGAATTTCCTCCATTGGACTGGCCTGTGGCCATATGGGGCATTTTCTTGATTGTTGAGTGGTGTAGGAGCGCCCAACCCACTCTGGGTGGTGCCACCCCGGGCAGGTGGCCCTGTATTTTATAAGAAAGCAGGCTGAGCAGGGGCCAGGAGGAGCAAGCTGGTAAGCAGCATTCTTCCATGTTTTATGCTTCAGCTCCGGTCTCCAGGTTCCTAGCCCAAGTTCCTACCTTGGGCTCCCTCAGCGATGCCTTGTAACCCAGGAGATATAAATAAACTCTTTCCTCCGCAAGTTGATATTGGTCAGAGTATTTTGTCACAGCAATTGAAGGCAAACTAGAACACTAGGTCAGGGTTTCCTCTTTTATGTCTGACCCTGATGACTGCAGCAGATGGATCCATCAAAATGTCCACCGAAGAGTCCCGTGGTTTCCTAGAGCTGTGAAACAGGGTTCATAAGGTAGGGATATTTCTGCATAATGAATAATTCTCCATAGTGAATACTCCTGAGGCATGTAGGATTCTTTGGCGCTCTGAGGGATCAGAGTCAGGAGTAGTTTCAGTGAGCGTGGCGGCATTCCTAGGCTCCTGAACTGTTTAAAACTCAGTGCTATCAATAATGTTGATGAATGCTTATAATCCAGCTTCTGTCTCTAACTCCACTCAGAGCTGTAAAGCTGAATTTATTTACAGTTAATCTTAGTTCCTGTAAACTGATTATGGGAATCTGTTTTATTTTAACCAGTAAACATGCTTCAAACTCCAGTGTTTTATACATCCCAATACTTCTGTTCACTCATTGATCCGGTTGCACATCGAAAGTGATCTTCCTTTTCTGTGTTATTGCTGTTTCTTCAGTGTGATGTGTGTATTGACAGGCATTCATTCTCTGAAAGGAAACCTTCATTCATGTCTTAAAAATTACGACCAGAAGGTGGCAGCATTGCTCCTTTTTCGTCCCAAGAAACCAGTTTAGAGAATGATGTCATAGCTTGCTATTTCAGATATAATATTCTACAGACATAAAATTCTGGTCACAGAATCTTCTACTGAGCTAGTTCCCACCCCATATTCTCTTGTTCTTTGTGACATGACCGTTGTTTTAAGGAGCCATCATTACAATTTCGCTTCTGTCTAGACCAATATTTTTGTGAAAAAAAAAAAAAGAGACTTTGGGCCTCCTTGTCTTTCTCTAAAGTTCCCTTTCCTGCCATATGGCTACTTGTCAGCCATTTCTAACATACATGACCACTTTTTAAAATTCTCTCTTCCATTCTTTTCCTCTAGACAGCTTCTGAAGTGTACAACATAACTACCCTGGAGGTTTTCTTTTAAACTCTAGTAAAAATTGTCCTCAACCTTAAAAAAAAAAAGAAAAAAGAAACACATTCTACACTTAAAAACCTTGTTAGTAACAGTGACTTTGTGTAATATGACTAATCACTTTCAAGTATGACAAAAAACACCAATTTCTTCAAGAACTTAGTGTATAAAAAGCAGACTACACATATCAACATTCAAGAATGCATTCTTTGCTCATGTCTGTCATTCCAGCACCCAGGAGGTTGGAGCAGGATGAGAGCTTTAAGGGCTACAGTGCAACACCTTGTCCTAAAAAATGAATAAATCCTGTTAACAAAATAAAGAAGACATTTAGTAACAAATACTTTACAAACCTCTTCATATGAATGTGTTCTCTTTTGTGTGATGTATCTGTCGGAAACCTCAATGATCAGAAAGCAATGTTTTATCTTAGGAAGCAAAATGAGCAATTGCAGGATATCCTAAACAGAAACCCCAGCACCTTTGATGAAAATTGCCCTTCACATTCTGCTCTCATGTACGGCCTCTGCTACCACTGGTTTCCTCAGCAACTCATTGTGCTTGATGGCTTTTGCCTTTCACTTCATTCCATTAATGAATCTGCGTTGGGCTCTCATTCATTCATTCATTGATTAGTTCATCCAGGAAGTTGCCATTGAACGTTATTCTATGCAGTCTTCTGTGCATGGGCACTTCTGTCATGAACAAGACAGACAACACTATTATCTTCAAGTTACAGTCAAGGGTAGGGCGTAACCTGACCACAAAGAGACACATGAAGAATAGACTTCTGTAAATTTTATATTAAATGATGAAAACAAGAACCAGAATGAGGGGCACCACAACCTAGAATCAGTGTAGTAAGAATAGTCCTGGACGACATGCACATGAAGGTCACATTTGAGCCTAGACTTGAACAGAATGAGACAGTGAGTCAGGGGTAGTACAAATGTAAAACTGATGGTGAAACACACTTGTTGCTTTTGAGGAGGTCCCTGTGACATGGTTGTTGTAGACTGGTACATTGTGAGCACTGTGGGATTGTGTCCTCCTGGAACTTGCCACGGTGATGATGATAATTGAACGTGTGGTTTGGTAGACTATGACACTTAATATATTGACTTAAAAGAACCCAGGTACTTCTGTAATCATTTTTCCCAGCCACCCAATGAGAGTGATGGTGCTCTCCTACTTTGTAGATAGGGGTATCTGGGTTACAGAGATCACAATGATCACAGATCCACCCAGTTGAAGCTGATGGAGCTGGAATATATAATATGTACTTTTGGCTTCAAGTGATTATAAGAAGCTAATATCTTATCAATCTTCATGCATCTCTCATATTTTTAATGTTTCTTATTCTGAATTGGGGGCTACTATAACATTTAAGAAAATACATTAAAATAAAGGGTGAGAAGTGAATAACTGAGATCTTTATTATATTTTATTGCTTTTTTGTGTATTTCATACAGAACATCCCAAACAATCATTCATCTTTATACCTGCATCCAAAATGGCATCCTCCCATAGCCCCCCCACCCCACTAGAGTCCATATACTCTGTTATCCCTGTTACTGTTCACTGTGTTGTCAGTGCCCCCATCTGTTCCCCAGTGCAAGTCCATCTGCTGAGTCTAGTCAGCATATCTAGAGTCCATTGTTTTAGGAAGATCAGCTCTTCCTCATCTAGCAGAAATTTTTTGCCAACATTGCTTTAGATAAGATTGGGGTCTGCTGTTCATTTTCCCAGTTCTATACTGGGTTACAGTCTGGAAGTCTCTTGGGCCACCCTGGCCAACAACTCAAAGGAAGGTATCTCCTGTCTGGCATTGTTACTTGTTATATAGACTTGAGCTATACACCTGGACTCTTACATATACAAGAAATCTTGGGGATAAAGGGAAAGAAGGAGCTCAAGAGAGGTAGGACCATAGGAGAGGAATACCCTTTCATGTTATTAAAGAAAAAATGGGAAAAATGGAGGCACTTTAAATGGGGAAACCATAGTGGAAGGGTTAGACAGTGAGAGAAAGAAATAATGCCTAGCTAGTTTTAAAAAACCAGAGGGAACCATATTAGTCCAACAACCTACTGACAAATTATACATACAACTAGTTCAAGGAACAAAATATATGCCTTGTCAAGGTTTATCTGAGAATGTTTTGTTGTTGCCCAGGCATTATCTACATAGCACATGGTAATTAAAAGTACTAGAATGGTGGAACTAACATTCTTGGATGTTTAACAGCCATACATTGATCCCTATACTAATCTGGTCAGAGGGACTTATAGGGCAGTTTCTGCTCCTTGTCCTCCAAGGTCGACTAAGTTCCAGGGGACTATGGAGCATCTCTTCAAAATGTTCTGCAACTGTGATGAGTCACCTGTCCTCTTGTTCAGGGAGGCCATGGAGACCCCACCAGGTGGACTTGAACCAGTGTTCAATCTACCAAGACGCGGGACAACACAGAGGAAACATTGCCTCCATACTTCCAAGTGAAGCCAGTCATGGTTGAGCAGGACCTTTGACTTACCTTCACATAGATGGAACTGGTAAAAGAAAGGAGCCAGGGGCTCCTCCCAAGCCCATGTGATCCTGAGGAACAGATCCTCAAATGAACTTAAGGGTAAAAATAAATTGGTTTATTTGGGCCAACTGTATGGTCTTAAACACCCAAAAGGAAAGTATAACCAAAGATTAAAGTGATCAACATATTTCTTTAAGAAGCGACATTCTTATTTTTGCTCTCAGTCTAAGTCACTGTTTCAAGTTAGAATGTCTCTTTGTCAATTTCCTCAGTCATACAATACCACAAAGGCATGGAGCAGCAATCTCCAATTTGCAGTCTGAGGACTGTTATACTTCCACTTCATATTCTTGAGTCTCACAGAATTGCAGTTGTTATTTTTAGAATAAATTAGAGTACTTAAAACACTTGCAGTTAGTATAACTCATACATACTTATGGATTTATGGTTTTAATTGAAAAATTGAGTACTTGGCACTATTAAGACTTGTTATCAAGTGGCCAACTTAGAATTCAGAAATGAATGGGCATTCAGAAAACTGCAAGCTTTTCTTCCCCACAGACCTGCTTCATCAGCCACTTAATATTACTTATTAGTTTATCGTTTGTGTTTTATTGGATTATTCTGAGGCCTCTTCTAGCTCTAGATTTTGTTTTCACATTCTTTTTCTTCAGTGATGTGCTGGTTAGTTTGAACAGCAAATTTGATGCAAACTAGAATCACTTGGGAAGAGAGTCTTGATTGTTTATTGATGTAGGAAGACCCATCCCATTATAGGCAGCAGCATGCCCTAGGCAGAGGTTCCTGAATAGTATAAGAAGAGAAAATTAGCTCAGAGCAAACAGGCAAGCAAACAAGGATCAAACAAACAAGAAAACAAACATTGGTTCTTTCCCTGCTCTTGACTGAGATGAAACTAATGCGACTGAATGGAGAGGGTGATGATACAGAAATGACCAATTGGAATTCTATAGGCTTTCAACCCCCTTTTGTAAGAGACATACTTATTTAATACACAAAGAGAGAAAGATGATATTAAGGTAGACCAGATGGACAAAGATGTATACCATTATTCTTGGTTTTACTATTGGTTTTATGATTACATATGTATGTATATGTGTGTGACTTCTACTTGCGCATGTATATGCGGGCATGTGGAGGCCAGAGATCAATCTCAGGTGCCATGCCACAGGAGCTGTCCATCTTGTTTTTGTAGATAGGGTTTCCCCTTGGCATGGGCTCACTGATTTGACAAGGCTAGCTCACCAGCAAACTGTAGGGAGCTACCTGTCTTTGCCTTCTCAGTGCTAGGATTACAAGCATTCACCACCATGCCCAACTTTGCCACAGGGGATCTGTGGATTAACTCAAGTCCTATGCTGTCACAGGAAGCATTTTATCAATAGAGATATCTTGCCAGTCCATTATTTCATTTTTGGAAAATGTGAATTTATAACACGTTTGTAGGGGGATATAAATGTTCTAGTTTCAATTCTGTTGCCGTGATAAAATATTGCAACAAAAAGCGGCTTAAATGAGAAAAGTTTTATTTAGCAGACAATTCCAAGTTTCCCATTACTGCAGGGAAGTCAATGCAGCAAGAAGTCAAAGCACATACTAATATCAAGACCTACAGGAACAGAGAGACACGAATGCATGTGGGCTCACTTGTTTCCTTGAATGTGTCCAACTGGATTCTTCACTCTTTTGCAGTTCAGAACCTCAGCCTAGGTATGGTGCTACCCACAGTAGACTGGATCTTCCCATATCAATTAACTTAACTGAGACAATCCCTCGAAGAGAGGCTCATGGGCCAACCCGGTGCAAACAACCCCTTACTGAGATTCTCTTCCCAGGTGATCCTAGGTTGTGTCGAGTTGAGAATGAAAGTTAACTCTCACAACAAACAGAAACAGAAACGTATAGTTCAAGATCAAATAATGTAAACAGTCGATACTAAAAACCATTTATTTTTCCTTATATATATAAAAGCATTGAATGAATCTACATTTTAGAAAAAAGATTCCAACACTCAGAATTCTCTAAATCCAAATTGAATCTGCTAGATTGTGTCTTTTTCCCTTTGAAGGATGAAATTGTGCGAATGTTTCTGTCCTTACACCCACTATACTTTTATCTTCCTCTGGTTTGGGTCACTTTAGTTCACTGGAGTGAGCAGTCTGCCCTGTGTACACCACTAAAAGCTGAAAAAGGCCATCATTATACAGAGAAAAACACAGAAAAGTTCTGGATTCACTGTCATTCTGTTCTTAAAATTTGAATCTCACTTTTGTGCTATACTTCATTTTTTTTTTATTTCCTATGTAAGACACAAGGTCAAAGATAAGAAAGTCCCTATCTTTATGCTCACATAGTTTGAAAGGCATAAGAACTAAGGTAGTATATGGAAAAATAATCTAGCATGAAGAAATAATCTAAATATGGTAACAATGTAAATATATAGCTGATATAAACTGTATTCTGAATAATTACCTCAATTTCTTCAATTTTTTAATTGCCTTTAGAATTATTAGACATATCTCATAATTGGCAGGACAATTAAATCTTTCTGAAACTATCTTTTGTGAACATGTTGGTAGTACTTTCCTTTTTGTTTCATTCCAGGTTAAGTTTTTAATGATTTTAAGTTTTCCTCTACCTGTCTTTGTAAGTAGAGAGTCATGAGAAAAACTGTAATGTCACAAGCAGGATGACTAGAAAAGGAGATAACCACCTTCCTAGGGAAATCAGAACTGGGAAACTTTTCTCAGAGATCCCAGCAGGTATTTGTCTATAGCTAGCTCAACCCACATGAAGGCAATGTGTAGGAGTTTCAGATTCTATTCAGGAAACTTACCACACTTCATGGTGACATTGCTTTTTTGGCCATATGATAAGGAACATTATTGTGACTCTGATCAAATATCAGTGCATGAGCATTCAGGAGCCTTTTAGATATGAAAACATACAGACCCAAGATTGCTGGAATGTAAATACTGGTCTGGCATTCCCCAGTGGTGCAATTTCAGGCAGCTTTACAAAAATCTAATTTATTTTAGGTATATGAATATTTTTCCTTCATGTAAGTGCATCCCATGTGTGAAGTTTCTGTAGAGGCCAGAGCAGGGAGTCAGATACACTGGAACTCGAGTTAAGGATGACTGTTAGCTGTCATATGGGTGCTGGGAGTCAAATCACATTTTTCTGCAAGAACAGACAGTGCTCTTGACTGCTGACCCTTCTCTTCAGGCCCTCAGGCTAATTTTTATTACTTGTCTGTGGATCTTCATTTGCTCATCTAGAAAACAGAAAACTCCCATAGCTCACAGCAAATCATCTAGAACAAGAATTGGCAAATGGTAAATGTTATATTTTGTTAAGCTAACAATATTTTATATCAAACATGCATTTGAGACACATTTCTTTGGAAAAAATTACTTCGTTTTATTAAATGATTTGCTTGTTTTTATTTTATGTGTAGGAGTGTTTGCCTGTCTATGTGTATATGCACCATATGCATGTCTGGGTGGCCACAGAGGCCAGATGAGGGCATTGGATCTCTTGGAACTCTAGTTACAGACTCTCTGAATGACTGTATAGATGCTGCAAACCAAACCTGGCTCCTCTGAAAGTACAGCAAGTGCTTCTAAAGATTGTGTAATTTCTACAGCCCTTGCTTCATTTTATTTAAAGTCTCTGCAAAGAAATTTTCAAGGGTTTTCCCAGTTGAGGATACTAACATATTTGAATTAGAGTCTATGTTTATTGGCTTATTACTTTAATAACAATGATGGAGAAGTTGGAGAATAGGAGACATCACTAACTGAATATTTCATGAACCTTCTGAGACTCCCACATCTGGAGGTTAGATAGTAAAAGAAACATTAATTTTCCTGAGCTATATACTAAGCTCTTTTTGAATGGAAAGAATATAAAACTGGCTGCAACCTACAGAAATTCTGTTAAGACACCTAAATACCTGACAAATTCTTGATAAGATACCAGACCACTGCACTAAGTTAGCCCTGCTTTCAAGGTGATGTAAGTAAATCCCAAAGAAAGTCCACATGTAGTTATTTTCTCATAAATGACACTAATATCTATCAAATTATTTATGGACTTCATTCTTTATAAGGGACTAAAGGAAAAGCAATTAAGCTATAGAAACATTTCTCTTTGATTTTGGAATATAACTCTTTTTTTGGTCTTTTTTGAGACAGGGTCTCCCTGTAGCCCGAGCTGTCCTCGAACTCACTATGTAGACCAGGCTAGCCTTGTACTTAGAGATCTGCCTATCTCTGCCTCCCGAGTGCTGGGATATAAGGCGTGCACCAATATAACTTTATATATTTTCTCATGATATAGTTAAGTCATATTTTAAATAAAGTGAAACAAAGTTTAAGAGCCTTTGAAGAATAGTCTTCAGAGCATATCCTTTTTGTTGTCCTTTCTTTAAATGTGCTTCTTCTGTTGTTCCTGGTATTCTCTTAATCTCACTGAACAGATTTTTTAAAAATCAGTTTTGCATTGGTTAGTACAGTTTCCCAGTTATGATTTCCCTAGGAAGATGGTCAGCTCCTTTTCTGTTCATACTGCTTGTCATATTTACATCTTTTCTCATGACTCTCTGCCTTGAAAAGACACCTAGAGGGAAGCTTAAAGTGCTTAAACTTAGCATGGAACAAAGTCAGATGTGATAAAAAGGAAGATACTATCAAGATATTCATAACAGATATTTTTAGAAGGATTACATTGTTCCCCCACCAATTATGAGCTATATCCAATAGTCACAAAGGCAATTAACTATATAGAGACATTGAGGCAAATTATTCAGAATAGTATAGTTAATATATAATAATATATAACACAGTTTAAATAAAGATTTTATTTCCCTGTTGTTCGTTTTGTGTGCATTTGTTGTAAAAATAGTTTATTTGGGATTCTTCAAATTAGTATAACTACCTCAAAATCATCATTGAACAATAGCCAAGTTACTGAATACATCCAAGTACCCACTAACAGGTGAATGGAAAAGAAATGATGGCAAATACATATAATGAAGTACTGTTAATCATCCATTAATAAGAATGAAATCATGTCTGCAGGAAAAGGATGGAACTTAGATTAATAAGCCAAATTCAGGAAGACAAGTATGTGTTTTTCTCACATGGACAGAGCGAGCGAGCGAGCGAGAGAGAGAGAGAGAGAGAGAGAGCACAATTCACTATATGCACACTTAAGGAATAGATAGGATGGGTACCAGTGAACGGAGGGAGTGGGGGGTAAATGTGGATAATAGAGAGGATTACAAAATCCCTCTCCTCCCTCATTTCTTCTGTTCTCTTATTTGTCTAACACAGCCAAGCAGTCTTTAATATATGTTTATATTTTTGAGTCAGGGTCTCATGAATTCCAAGCAAGCCTTGAACTCACTATGTGGCCCAGGATAACTCCTGATCCTCTTTTCTCCACCTCCCAACTGCTGGGATTGCAGGGATGCACCACTATACCTGGTATTTGGTACTGGGGATAGAATCTAGGACTTTGTGCATGCTAGCCAACCACCGTAATGACTGAGCCACTTTCTTAGACCAAAAGTGTTTGATCACAAAATAAGGACAGTTTAGACTATCTGGGCTGACAAATAGCTAGAAATTTAACTTAAATCTTCAAGTTTTTGTAATATTCTTACAAATAACACTGCATTGACTAGTTTGCTTCTTTGGACACCTTAAATTTTATATTGCTTGCCAGTTTCATATGTATCTTTGAAAGCTCTTATGATTTTATCATACAAGGTCTACTATGGTCTTTTAAAAAATAGGCCATTGTACACACAGGGGTGTTTTACAGGCATTTATGATTTGATGAACTACCTGGAAAAGACCCATCTGCTTGATTTCCTCTGTTATTTGTGTCTGTATACAGCCTGTTGTGTAATGAAATTGTTAGAATGCTGTGGTCTGTTGTATTAGTTGTCACTATTTTCTTCTAACTATAAGGTGTTAATTCTAAGTCATTTCTCTATAACTTCAATTAAAATATATTTTGTGGGTCTGGAGAGCTGTCTCAGTGGTTATGGGTGCTTGCTTCTCTTCTAGAGGACCGTGTTCAGTTCCTAAGACCCACATTGGGTATCCCACAATCCCCTGTAATTCCAGCTACAGGAGAGCTAATGTATATTCAGACTCCACAGGCACTAGCATATATGTGACATACACAGAGAAAGAGAGACACATGCACACATTATTAATACATATATAACTATAACGTGATTTGAGATGTTTCCCTTTAACTATCTTAGAGGACTTTTTTAAAACATTGGCAATGAATGAGTTTAAGACGAAAAAGGGGCGGTGGCAGGTAGGGGATCAATCAAAAAAACCGTCAAATTATATTACATGAAAATTATAAAATTTCAATAAAAATGTAAAAAAATAAGAGTGAAAAGTCAAATGCATGTAATTCAATAATTGCCCTAGAGTGTTATCCACAGTAACAGCTGCTTGCTAGTGACGAGTCATAGGTGAAGAACAGTAAGAGTCACTCAAAACCGGGAGACAGCATCACAGGTATTCATAATGAACCGTATCTCTGGAGTTATGAGTGAAGAGCTGTAGAATGATATGACTAATGAAGAAATTTACATAAATTTTTATTTTTTGGTAGAGATTCACCAATAAATTAGTTGACAATGTCTAAGTAGTCTTGAAAAATTTTTATAAAAGATTTGACATTTTTTGGTCTTCCATTTCTTTCCAAGATTGTGTAAATTTTAGCATGGGGGGTGATTATCCACATATTTGGCAATAAAACACTCATTCTAGGAAAATAAGAATATTTGCATTTTTCAATTTTATACTTTAATGCATGTTAATTGAATTTAAAACCTAATAGAAAAGTCATCTATGAGAATTATGTAAGGGCTATTAAGATGATGAGAATTCTCTTTTACCCTCTCCCTCCCTCCCTCTCTCTCTCCCTCACTCCTCCCCTCACTTCTTTTCAACTCTTTTGTTATCTTTGCATTTATGCTTGCTTACATCATATCTTTTGATTTCAAGATACATATTTATACTGTATTAGTTATTCATAAATCACACTTAAGAATCCATATTGAATCATAAATTAAAATCTGTTCTGTTGTATTTTTTAATTCAAATATTTCATCATGCCAAACATTTACTAGTCCTAAGAGTAAGGTTATGAATTCAGCAATTGTATATTTCTGGGTGTTTTGAATAATACAAATTCCCTAAATGTAGAACTCTGGTCTCCTTCTGGCTACAAATACTTGAAACATCTAGTTTTTATTCAGTTAATCTTTATTGTCAACTTGATTAAATTTCAAATACCATAGGATTCTATGTCTTTCAGAGTGTTTCAAGAGAGGTTTAAATCCTATAGAAAACCCATGAAAACTCAACAATATGGTTGTCTAAACAAGACCTACATAATGACACCACCAGATGACATGCCACCATGGATGGGGGGAAATTTTACATGGTTCCCATTTCTAGATGAAGAACTACAGGCAATTAATGGCTGATGAGAGAGGAAGAATGATTTTTTCCAAAGATGAACTCCTTGGTAAGTTATTAAATCCATCATCAGACCTAAACACTAGCATCACTAAATGGGCTCACTAGGTTGCATATATAAATGCAATGATAGTAATTCAAAGAAGAGGTCAGAATATTGAGAGGGAGTGGGGGAAATGTGGGAGGAGTTGGAGGGGGAGAGAGAGGGGAGGAAATGATGTATATAGACTACTCAGGTATGAGTTTCTCAAAAAGGAGAAATGGCATTGAGTACCAGCATCCATCTCTGATTCCTGACAGAAGACCCAATGTGACCAACTGCTTCATGCCCCAGTCACCATTCCTTCCCATTATTGTCCTTCTGTTTTAAACAATGACCCAAATTAACCTTTTTTCTTTCCTTAAGTTGATTTTATCAGGTGTTTAGCCACAACATCGAGAAAAATACTAATACAGCTACCTTCAGTCCAGTCTCTCTTTTCTTCTACCTGTTCCTGCGACTTAAACAATTAACTTTTCTCCTCCCTAGCCAGCAGTCAGTATCCATTTTCATTTCCTGTCCAGGTCTTTCAAAGGAGCAGAGAACCTAGGGAAAGCAGGGTCTCCTCAAATATAGATCATTTCATTGTTCTTCACTGAGTAAATGGATTTTCCAGCAAAGACTAGACTGGCACGGATTAAATACATGCTATATTTAAAAACATGTGCTTCTATGAAATTAGGTTTCAATCTGAAAATGGAAACATCTAGATTTATCATAAGTTATGGTTTCCACTGAAGTTAGTATTTATTGATTCCTATAATCTGGTTTATATCAAGGTTACTCTCCTTTTCCTCCTTATCATGAATTTTGCCATAGGTATGAGTTTTCTTTGTAAGTTTCACCTTTGATTTATTTATTTGTGTGAGCATAAGCCAAAATGTTTGGCTACTTTAGTCACCTGCAGGTAGGGGATCAATCAGGAATTAAGATAAACCAATATGGAATTAAGATAAAACAATTTGTTTTTACTCTTAAGGTCATTCAAGGAGTACATGTAGAATATACATGTGTAGAGTACATGTAGAATATACTGGATGTTGATAGTCTCACATTTCCAGCTATAATTAGTAAAGTAAACTTTAATTAAAGAGACGTCTTGCTTATTCATCAATCATTACGCTTACCTTACAGGGTCACAAACACTGCTCCAGTTTCTCAATAATTTTCATGAAGCAAAACCTCACAATCTACTTCTATGGCACCTGATGAGTTACTAAATCATAGCAAAGTAAATCAGATTGAATACACAGATATCTTTCACAACCTCTTTCAGGACTGAAATGATTAATGGTATATAAAAACTTTTTATGCAGAAAATTGAGCTCTAGCAGTGAGAATGCTCTTTGGTGCCATTCACACTAAGTGAACAGAGAAACATAAACCATTGGGTTTATGATTGCTAAGAGCTGTGCTATTGACATTGCAACTACAATTGTAGATTTGTGACTGTTACCCCAAATTACAATTAGTAGCATTGTCTGAGAATACAGTTCAGAAATGAATTTTTGCATTGTACCCAATGTGCTTGATGAACTGGGTTGAGGTTGAGATTGTGTGAAATCTTTAGAGTGCAACTCGGTGAGAATATAGGTTTTATAAATCTCTTCTTTGTGTTTGTTTTGTGTGGTTTTTGCAGGCAAGAGTACACGAGGAAGATTTATTACTTTTTATATCGCTTGTCACATAAATGTAACTGGATAATGGAGGAGTCTGAACTTTTATCTCTTCTAATCACATCTTTCAACCATGCTCTGTCAAATCTCTAATTCAAACCCCTTAACAGCATTCCAGGCAGACTCCATAGGCTTCTTTCCAGTTTCTGTTATTATAAGTCAACCTAGTTGAAAATTCCAATTTCATATGCTCATCTGTACTCAAGCAATGGTTTAACACTCAGAAGATTCTCCATGGAGAGGAATATGCTTTTTATCCTCCTCAAACCATCACTGAATTTTAATTACTGTTGAGATAAAGAGGCATTAGAGTAGGTGAGCAAAAGTCTCCCTACATGTTGACATTTAGGACTATAAGCCTGTATAGTTACTGCTTCCGTGGATAATATACTATGAACATGGATGTCTTCAGTGAGATGGACAGCAAGATGATTGCTTTTTGACGTAGAACACTTGGCACTACCCCAAGGCACACTTCCTGCCTTGAGAGACCCACCTCTGACTTCATCTCTTTGACTCACTCAGTTCCTTATCTTGACCTCACCCTTCTCTTTTAAACTTTGATTCCCTTATCTGGTGAACCAACAGCTTGTGTAAAGAATGAGCAAAATAGCAACTCTGATGATTTCCTGAGAGGTAACAGTCTCTCTTTGAAACATAACTATGCAAATTTGAAGGGTAAAGAGGCAGACTTTTCTATAGTTTTCCAGCTATATCTTCCCAAGTCCCATGCATGGAAAAAGATCAACCTATACACCCTGAAATCTTTCTCTGGATATGATACCTTCTGTTTTTGAAGTCCTCCCTACTTTATAGGAAGCAACGACAGGTTTCTTCTGCATGGATTGCTCTTTGCAAGAAACTCAAAATTTTCATTTCTTACCTCATCCCTGTTTTTAAAAAATGCCATTAATTGGATGATGAAACAATATCCCATGATTCACTCATTAAGTGATAATCAGTGTTACCAATTACACAAGCCAAAATAAACTCTTACACCTACTTTTGAAAAAAAAACCCTAACTTTTATAGGTTTTATCATCTTCCTTATCATGAATATAATTAACTTGAACATATAGGACTGTGTAGTTGGTGTCCATAGTTAGTATGGTATGAGCCCAAATGCCTTATGTGAAATTGACAGATAGATGGCTTTCTATATAAACAAAATTAATAGGTTGATGTTCTTTTAGAATTATATAAATGGTGTCCAGCATTTCTTAGTCAGTTTGGATGAGAGCCATCCATGCCTGTGTTCTCCACTGAATAATGTGGGAAGAGTTATGAGCACAAGACATTGGCAATGGAATCCACAAGTGACAAAATGAACCTCTTCCTGAGCTCTTAGGTGAGCTTATTGATGATGGAGATCTAGGAAACTGGCAACTCCTTGTTGAAATCCCTCAGCAATTACCTTCTGCCTGTATCTCTCTTGTGCAGAAGTCATCAAGAGCCCACAGCATTTATCAAATGTTGTCTATATGATCTTCTTCCATGTCTCTTTTATTTGTTCTGTAAGCTTTGATGCTAGATTCTCTGAATATATTGTGTTACAATGAACGGCAGTGGGAAGGGACTATATCTGAATTTCTGCCAAGGCTAAATTACTTTAAGATGACATCATACTCATAGGACAGTTAATTTTGGACATTTTTAAACATAGAGGAATAGTGTGTTTTAGAATCAATCAAATGTGTAGTCCACCTCCCTCATTGCTGAGTCTGTACTCTTAAATTCAACCAACCAAGAATTAATTGTATATTTACTGAACACGTGCAGGTTTTCTTATCACTATGACCTAAGTAGTACAGTAACATAATTACTTTCACACTCTTTATATCTAATTCTTATAAATAATCTAGAAATGATTTAAAGTATTCAATAGAATGAGGAACATAATATGAAATGCCATACTGTATTATGTAAGAGAATTGAGCATACACACAAATACAAGTGTGTGGGATCCTGGACCATTCTTCCACAGACGTCTAGGGAGGACTGTAGTCTATAGCCTTAAGATAGCTTATAAGGGCTGCCAGCCTGATGGTGGCTGAGCTTTCTTGACTGGCCATCTGTCCTATTACTGTTTGTTTCTAGTTGCTGGAGATTTTCTATGGAATATACATTCCTTCCTTTTCTCCCCTTTAATTTAAGTCCTATCAGCTCAGTCTGGAGGTACAGGGAAACTTGAACTTTGCAACCTATTAAATGTATACATAAGACACCATTTTAATAGTTTTAGAGAAAATTTTATAATTCTATTAAATGATTTGGCATAATTCAATTAACATCCTCTTCACTAACAATGATAAAAATTGAAGAGAAAAAAATTTCATGTAGAAAAAGTGGCTTAAAGTTTTTAACTGGAATAATCATATTGTCATAGTTTGTTATAAGAACAAAATTCAGTCACCAAGAAAAAAGGACAACAGGTTTTAAAATAGTTGACAGCTTATGAAGTAGCTTACCTTAGAGAAAAGAGGAATTTGTAGAAAAAAAACAAACCAATTTCAGATATGTCCCATAATTTATTATTATGTGGCAGGTGGCAAAATGGTATTGTTGAAATAGTCATTCACATATGACCCTATTTCCTGTTGTCCAACACTTCTCCTGACAACCAAGCATTCAGTTATCTCTCAGAGAAAGACTGTGATACTACGAAAGTAGGCAATATATATATAAATTATTCCTAGATTTAGTCCTAAAAAAATCTAAGTTTCACAGGGGCAAGCAGGCCATCAAAGAACATTAGGTTATCCCATCTCTATTTCATGGCAACTTCCTTCCTTCCCCTCCCAGAACAGTTTAAAGAAATATTTCCAGGTCAGAGAATATAAGAAGGGTGAAGAAAGAGAAGGCATTGGTTTGCCCCATGCCACTCCACCACAGTCCCACCAATCTGTTACATCACAAGAACGACAGGACAAAGCACATGAACTGAAACATAAAACTCAACACAGTGGAGGGAGTGTGCAAGTATAAGGAAGCTCTCCATTAAGGCTAGAGCAAAATAAAAAACAAGATGTGGAAACCCTTGTACAAATAGCTGAAAGGAAGTGTGGTTTAAGTATCCAACTATTAAGACTTCTCATTTCTTGGGGCAAAAGAGATTGCTCAATGGTTAAGACCACTGGCTGCTTTTGCAGAAGACCTGGGTTCAGTTCCCAGCACCCATATGTTGGCTAATAGCTATACATAACTCTGGTTCCAGGGAATCAGAGGCCCTTTTCTAAGCTATGCAGGTACTGCATGCACACAGTGCGCTTACATACAAATAGGCTAAACAAGAAAACCAATAAATAAATAAGAATTTTTATTTCTTCTTCAAGCTCTAAGTTTCATACTGTTTGCATTTTCTGCCTAATTTTAAACATGCATTTTTAAATTTTTACTTCTATGAATTATTTTTTAAAATATTTTCATTGCATTTTGCCCATATCATATAATAGAACTTGAACAAATTTAGAACCACTCCCCCATCCATGCCTCCCCTGTAACCTCTCCCCCACTTTATTTCATGACATCTGTCATATATGTTGAGTCCTATCCAGTCAAGTATTTGTACCCAGATGCCCCTCGGTGCAAGTTCATCCACTGTAGTCTAGTCAGCTTCTCTACAGTCACTCCCTTTAAGATTTACTCTCCCTCACCCATCAGTAATCAGTTGCCAGTAGAGTTTGGCTAGAACTGGGGCCTCCTACCTATTTCCTTTCTTCTATGCTGGGTTTTTGACTGATTGAGTCAGCATGGGCCTTGAGCATGCTGTCACAATTGTTGCAAGTTCATATGAGCAAGTTCCCAGTGGCCTGAAGGCCTCTGTTTCATTATGTTCATGCACCAACCCAGGCTCTTACAATCTTTCTGCTCTCTCTTAATCAATGGTCCCTGAACTTTGGGTGGATGAGGTTTAATGCAGCAGTCCTATCAAGGAACATACACCTTTCAGTCTCTTGTTCTCTAAAACTTAGCCAGTTGTGTGTATCACACTTTGTTGTATGAGGAAACTTTGTTGGTGAATTTAGGGATATATTAGTATTTCGTCTACCCCCTGTTCCACTGTAGATGTGTCACTTAAGGCTGGGCGTCTCTCAGACATATATTCTGTGTGTGTGTGACCCATTGCAGAACCCTGTAATAGCTTCCATCTGCTGGGAAAAGAAGTTCTTTGATGCATGGTACGTGGTATATTTGCCAAAAATATAGCAATCTATATTTAGCATAGAGTAAGAAATTTCATGAATTCCCTCTCGTTGAGAGGGCTTTAAGTCCAGTTAGATAGCTTTTGATTACCCCTAGATAAAAGTTCCAGTAATGCATCAATAGAGATAGTTTGATGTGCCAGCCTTTGTGGATATTTAGCTTTAGATCTGGGCTGGATTATTGTTTATTTTCTCTCTCAGCAACTTGCATAGATTCTCTTGAACTATAAGAGATAGATTTTGGGTAGAAGGCTTCTAGGTTAATTTCAGGTCCATTGTTCCAAGTCCTGTGTTCCAAGTATGTCTTGTGTTCGGCAATAGCGTCCTACCTTCAAGTTTTGAGAGGCAATCAAGCAAGGGCTGTGGCAATGGCTTGTGCTATTTTGGGGATCTCTGGGACTACACTAACTAACAACTTGAAGGGAGGTTTCTCTGGTCTGGCACAGTGTTCCTTGCTATATAGTTGTCAAGTATACTCATGCACTCATGTTCAGACACTGTATTTGTATTTTTCAAGTTATTTTTGAGTTAATGTATTTCTCTCTTGCCTTTTATGCCACTTAAGCTTCATCTCTCTTCTCTCTCTCTCTCCCTGTGCAACCATCCTCCTCCCTCTCCAGTTGATGTGTCTGCATTTTCCCCCTGAAAATACCTGTCTCCTGTTATCCTCCCCCCACCATTCTTGAGTTCCTTCCTCCCCTTTACCCCCAAGGTTCCTTGTATGACCTTCTCTCCTCCCTTTCCATTTTCCACATTTCCCCCCTGGTAACATCTGTTTCCCTTAACCTCCTTTCTCAGGCTTTTTCTTTCCTTTTAGCTCTGTGCTTCCTTTCCATTTTCCTGGCTCCTATTATTACATCAGGTTGTATACTCACATTGAAAGATTGGTGCTCTGCAAATGAGGGAGGACTTATGTCAGTTGCTGTTCTTAGTCTGTGTTACTTCACTTAGCATAACAGTTTCTAGTTTAATCCATTTACCTTCAAATTTCATGATTTCATCTTTCCTTACCACTGAATAGAACCCCATTGTGTAAATGTACCACATTTTCACGATCCATTTGTTAGTTGGGGGACACTTATGTTGTTTCCATTTCTTAGCTATTGTGAAAAGAACTGCAACAAACAAGGATGTTCAGGTATCTGTACAGTAGGATGAGTCCTTTCAGTATAAGGCCAGAGAGCAGTATAACAAGATCACATGGAAGATTCATTTTAGTTTTCTAAGAGTTCTCTACAGTGCTTTCCATAGCAGTTGCATACAATTGCAATCTCACCAGCAGTGAATGACTCACCGTTCCCCTTTCTCCACATCCTCTCCAGCGTCTTTTGTTCTCTTGATCTTGGCCAGTCTGACTGGAGTAAGATGAAATCTTAAAGTGGTTTTGGTCTGTCTTTCTCTAATTACTAGGGATGGTAAACACTTTTAAGGTGTTTCCTAGCCATTTTTATGTCTTCATTTTAGAACTCTCTGATCAGGTCCTTACCCCATCTTTTTATTGGGTCGTTTATTTTCTTGTTTCTTTGTTTTTTGATTTCTTTACATATTCTGGATATTAATCATCTGTTGATGTGTAACAGGTGAAGATTTTCTCCCACTCAATGGGTTTGCTCTTCACTTTCTTGCTTGTTTCTTTTGCTATACAGGAGCTTTTCATTTTAATGAGATCTCATTTGTTGATTATTGACCTTAATGCCTGAACACCTAGTGTCAGATTTAGAAAGTCCTTTCCCATACCTATATCTTGTACTGCCTGTGTTTTCCTCTAGCAGTTTCAGAATTTCAGGGTTCACATTAAAATATTTGATCCATTTGGAGTTGACTTTTGCGCAGGGTAAAAGATAAGGTTATAATTTAATTATTCTGAAGGTAGAGAGCCAGTTTTGCCATCATCATTTTTTGAAGATGCTGCCTTTCCTCCATTGTGTGTTCTTGGCACCTTTGTCAAATATCAGGTGACTGAAATTGTATACACTCATGTTTGGGGTCTTCTATTGTAGACCAGGCCAACCCCCTGTGGCAGGAAAGGTTATAGGCCCCAGCGGAGAAGCCACTACAGTTGTGTTGTTAGATGAATGTGATGCAATGTGATGGACCTACTAAAGTACCATCCAAGCATTTCTGTTCTCACCCATAAGCTATTATGGCAGTTACTGGTTACATGTTCTTGCATGTTATTGTTTGTGTTCTTATAGTAGATGGAATACCACTAAATTGAGCCGTCAGCTCATGACAAACAGATGATGAAGAGCTGAAGAGTCCAGTGTCCTACCACAATGGGA
The DNA here is from genome assembly GCF_000622305.1 of Nannospalax galili. Taxonomy (NCBI): domain Eukaryota; kingdom Metazoa; phylum Chordata; class Mammalia; order Rodentia; family Spalacidae; genus Nannospalax; species Nannospalax galili. The sequence continues at coordinate 4,429,240 of NW_008360315.1, read as the reverse complement.
GGAAGGTTGCCCCAAACTTATTACCCCCTCCAAGGCTTAGGGAAATTTGCAGAAGTGGGAAGAAAGTTTGTAAGAGCCAGAGGAAGAGGTGGAGTATGGCCGAGAAGTTCCTCTGACACTATGACAACAAGCCATGGTCCTGCCTTCTTCCCACATATTTTGCCAGGCTGGTCCTTAATGTACCGCTCAGTGTTCACAGGTTGGTGTGATTGGTCATTACTATTACTATTCTCTTCCTGTAGTGTACATAGCACATTCCAGCACTATGAGAGCTAGCCAGCAGGGATGAAGCTTTAAGATCAGGACCAGCTTGATTTCTAAATGTTCTATGACTTAAGAATGTGACATCTTCAGCAATGGGGTTTACTCTCACTTCAGGTAGATAACATAGAGCAATGGCAATAGCCAGTAATGCTTGAGAGTCTATGCAAATTCACTGGAAAAATTTCAAAAGATGTGATGTATTCCTGGTGCTTTTATTTTTATTTACTGGCCTGTGGTGTCTAGTAGGGGCATTTTCATACCAAATTTGAGTGGTTTGTTCTTTAGCAGTTAGACGGCCTTGAGTCTGTTATTATATCATCTCTCCGTGTCTGAACTTCTGAAAATGAAGGCAATAGTAAGACCAATAACATTGATTTCTATGAGAAATAAAATGAGTAAATAGGGGCTAGAGAGGTAGCTCAGTGGTTAAGAGCACTGACTGCTCTTGCAGAGGACCCTAGTTTGAATCCCAGCACCCACATGGCAGCTAACACCGACCTGTAACTCCAGTTTCAGTGTATCTGATGCCTTCTTCTGACTTCTTCAAGCATTGTATGAAATGGGTGCACTTTCATACATGCAAGTAATACACTTATACACATGAAATAATTGTAATAAATACAAATACAGGAAGGAGAAGAAGCTTACCAGATCTTCAGTGGGATTGAAGAAAAAAATTTCCCAAAATTAAAGAAAGACAGGCCCATACAATACAAGTAGCATATAAAACACCAACTAGACAGGACCAGAAAAGAAATTCTACATGGCACATCATAATAAAAACACTAAACATGTAGAACAAAGAGACAATACTGAAAGCTGCAAAAGAAAAGTAAGTCACATATAAAGGAAAATCCATCAGGATTACAAACTGACTTTTCAGTGCAAACTGCAAAAGCCAGAAGAACTTGGATCAACGTATTCCTAGTTCTAATTGACCACAGATAGCAACCAAGATTACGTTATCCAGCCAAAATGTCTATGATGGGGACATTTTGAAGGGGAAAGAAAAATCTTATGTGTCATAAATATGCTCAACGAATTCATGTCCACAAAACCAGCCCTTCAGAGAGTTCTTGAAGCAATACAAAGAGCTGAAGAAACGAATGACTATACACAAAGAGTTAAGGAAAGAAATTCAATGAAGGTATAACTGTGGAAATGCACAGCTATATCAAGAATGTGAACAGAAATAAAAATGACAGGATTCAGTACACATCTTTCATTAATAACTTTAAATATCAATGGACCAAACTGCCTAGTCAAAAGATACAGACTAATTGAATGTATTAAGGAACAAACCCCATCTTTTTTTGTCTGCAAGAAACTCATCTCACTTTCAAGGACAGGTTCTTCCTTAAGGTGAAAGGATGGAAAAAATATACAAAGTGAATGATACTAAGAAAAAAGCAGGTGTTGCAATTCTAATATCTGATAAAATAGACTTTAAACTAAAACTAATCAGAAGAGATAAAGGAGACCACTTCATCCTGATCAAAGGAACAATAAACCAAGAAGATATTACAATCATGAGCATATATTCACCAAACTCTGGTGCATCCAAATTCATAAAAACAGTACTACAGGACTTTAAGACCAAGAAAAATCCAAGCTCATTAATAGTAGGGGACTTCAATACCCATTGTCTCCATTAGATAAGTCTATAGGACATAGAATTAACAGAGAGATATCTGAATTAAATAATGCCATATATCAAATGGCCCTAACAGACATCTACTGAATATTCCTCCCAAGCACCAAAGAATATACTTTCTATTCAGCTCCCCATGAAACCTTCTCAAAAATCGGCTATATAGTGGGACACAAAACAAACCTCAACAAATACAAAAAGATTGAAATAATCCCATGCATTCTATCAGACCACAATGAAATAAAGCTTAAAATCAACACCAGAAGAATCCCTAGTAATTACATGAACACATGGAGATCAAACAACACACTCCTAATAATGAATGTGTCAAAGGAGAAATTAAGAAAGAAATAAAATTATTCCTGGAACTAAATGAAAAGGACAATACAACACAACAAAATCTCTGGGACACATTGAAAGCAGTCCTTAGAGGGAAGTTTATGGCTCTAAGTTCCTACATCAAAAAATCAGAAAGAACACAAATAACAAATAAAATATTTTAAAATAAAAATAAAATGAATACATGATCTAAATCCAAGTTTTAGGTAATTGATTATTCTTTAAATAAGGTAAAATTAAAATTTAGTTATTATCAATTGTTATATCTTTATATCATGAAATGCCAATTTTGAATTCAAATCTGTGCATTAACTTAAAATATGGAAAAATAAAATGATATAATTCATATTTCATAGCTCATACATGCATAGATACTTCAAAATTCTTGTTTTTTTAATGTATTTATGATTTGTGTATTCACATGTGTATATGTGTGTGTGTGTGTTCATGCACATGTGTGTTGTGTGGAAGGGGCTGTCAGAAATTGATCTCGGGTGTTTTCTTTAGTTGATCTACACCTATGTTTTTGGTGACTGGGCTCTCATTGAACTTAGAGTTCACACATTTGGCTAGACAAGCTGTGCAGCAGACCCAGGGATTCTAATGTATTCATCTTAACTCCCCATCTTTGTGGTTGTAACTATCTTCCCAGTTCAATAGTCAACATTCTTATTAGGAGACTGCAAGCACCACACAAAGCTGTCTCAGTAGCATTTCCTTCCCCTTTAATCTACAAACAAAAATTTAAGGATAAATATATTAGGAATTCAAGATGGCTGGAGCAGAATGTCAAACTAAGCATGATATCCTTTTCAATGTAGCGCCCTGTGTGTCTGTAACCATCTCACTCCTATGGAACCATTTCTACTGTCAACAGCATTATTTAAGATCTCAGACAAGTATAGTGATGATCACACACATATGAGTACAGACCTCTCTACTAGAGGTCACCCCAAATCTATGGACTTACTGCTTATCTTCAAGTGTTCTTGGCTGCCTTCCCAGACACCAGACAGATCACCATTTTGAAAGGGCAAGGTAGGCAATACTCATTTCAATTAGTAAGTATGAAGTCAACAGGGTAAAGATGGCCAAATGTGTGTAATTGAATTTCAAGCTTCAGTGTAAACTGTATTTGCGTATGTGCATGTCTCATCCCTTTGCCAGGTCTCTCTGACGGATGCAGAGAAAACATTAAATGTGGCTGACTCACGGGCTTGCATGACCCTCGATTTTGCAGATAGAAAATTAATTTGGAAATGTGATGGGATAAATACACCTTACAAGAAAATTCGACACTGTGGGCTCCGTGACAGATGGACCAGGGTTTGAGTCGTTCATTCCTTAGAAAGTAGATGACCTTGGGTCTGTTACTATATCATCTCTGTTTCTGAACTTTCTTTCTGAAAAATTAAGGTAAGAATAGGACCAATTTCATTGATTTCCATGAGAATTAAAATGAGCAGATTATCAAAATGACTTCCGTATTTAGAAGAGTTAAAATACCTAACAGGGAGGCTGGAGAGATGGCTCAGTAGTTAAGAGCATTAGCTGCTCTTGAAGAAGACCCAGGTTTCATTCCCAGCATCACATGCTGGTTAACAACCATCAGTAATTCCAGTTTCAGGAATTACTCTGTGGGCACTGCACAACATGGGTGCACTTACATTCAAGCGATACACTCATACACATAAAATAAAAATATTAAAATAGTTTTTAATGCCTTTAATCCCAGCACTCGGGAGGTAGAGGCAGGTAGATCTCTGTGAGTTCAAGGCCGGCCTGGTCTACAAAGTGAGTTCCAGGCCAGCTGGGGCTACAGAGAGACCCTGTCTCAAGAAGACCAAAAAAAAAAAAAATAAAAATAAAAAAAAACCAAACAAAAACCCAACAGGGGAAATACATCATTAGCTACTCTTGTTTATTTGTGAATTTAGGTAATTAATAGTCATTTTTATAGAGGAATAAAAATAAACCTGCATATGGAATTATGTTTATGAAGACAGATTTTGATTTAAATCACTCCATACGATAATCTTTGTATATTTCAAAACATATTTTTTTAGGTAAACTGCGACTGATTCTTAAATTGTAGTGTATCTTATGAGAAATGCCATGAAACCTATAGTCTGTAATAAACAAAGTAAGCGCTATTGAAAGTTGTACCCACTTAAAATATTCTCTGGACCCTTAGATTGAAAGCAAGTCAGTACACATTATGTGGGGAAATAGCTGAGAAAATTACTTAAGGAATTTCCAATGATAGCTTTTGTATAGTCCCTTCTGTTCTACAGGATGATTTTACACTTACTGCTCTAAGTCTTGGCTGCCTTACACTGAGTGCCCAGGCTTCACATATATGTTAGAATAATCCTTTCCTCTCTTTTCTGCTGATTCCCTTTGACTTCCACCTTCTTTGCTGCTGTCATGTGGGTGAATGACCACAGTTAGGATGGCGGGATTTTTAACCTCTTCAGTTGTTCTGAGTCTGTTCTTATAAGCCATCCTCTAATGATCTGGCTAGTGTATATGACACCGAGTTTCTCTTTGCTCATGAGTCTTCTCAGGTTTCCTTCCTACTAACTGTGACATCTAAACTGGTAGCCAAGTGCCCTTGCAGTCTGCCCAGGGGTCTAGGGGAATTCTGCAACATTTTGTTTAAAAAAGCAGATTCATGTTAAGAAAACACCTGAGTCTGAAAACATGTTTATTGAAACACCAGCTACTGAAGTGAATGAAAAAAATATCTGGTTATTTTGATGTGGTCAAAATAGGATGTGGAAAGTTATAATACTTGTAAATGGACCTAGACACTGATTTTTCTGTTAGGTAAAAACAGAATTATCAGAATTTTTGAAACAAAAAAAGGGAAAATCCTTGTGTTTTGAAGAAACAGAAGACCACCCACCAAATATGGTGATGTGAGTTTTAGCTTAGATTTCTCTTTACAGCAGTTAGCATTTTCTTTGTTTTAAAATTATTTATTTTTTGTCAGTGTGGCTTTTCTGATCTGGATGGTGAGGTAGGGTGTTTTGCCTTTTCATTGAAATCATAAGATAGGAAATTGTATTCCTGGGTGAGAAGAGAACAACTATCTCCTGCTCCACATGTATGAACCTCCAAAGGTATTATTGGACTGTAGCAATTATTTTGACAATGACTAGCTTGGGTGAATTAAATTCATTTTCCTTTCTCTCCTCCTGGTACTTAGTTGCAGGTGAGCAGTGTCAGAAAAATGCCTTATTTCAAGCAGGTGGACTCAATGTTTCTTATCTCCTGGAGTGTGCAAGTCAGAGCGAAACACGTGAAGGTTTCCTTTTCTTTGCCTTTCTACCTGCTGCTGTGTCACTTAATGGCTTATCCTTTGTAGTTACCTGAAAAGCATAATAATGAAAATTTGTAAAACTGGTAAAAAATAAACTAAGGAAAAGTTTATCTCCAAATATTTCACCTTGTGATTTCTCCTCCAGTGACATAGTTTGAAACAACACAGCAGGCTCTAATTTCCATGAAATAAGAATCCTAGGAGCAGAGGAAACCCATTTCTGATGACAGTTGGAAACCGTTTGTCAGAGATGTTCCTGCCTATAATAAACGAGGCATGCGGAGACACATTTCTGGAGAACAAGATCCTTCTGTTTCTGGAACTTCATACTGTTTGACAATTTATTTTCATTCCAAAAAGGGCCCAAAATAGAAGACAGTGTGAACTTGTAATTTAGTTCAGCACTTCAAAGGCCATGTACCTAATTTCCTTGAAAATTCTGAATGGAGTTGGTAGGGTTGGTAGTAGTCACAGGGAATTTGGGGAAGTTCTTCAGTATAAACTTGTAACCAAGGAACCACATGGTTCATACATGAGTAAGTTCCCCTAATCAGTATTTTCAACTTTATTTAAAGTAGAAATATACAGATTGCAGAAATTATCAGAATATGCTGCTTGGTGTATAGATTTGTACATGTTTATGTCCATGCATTTTTGTACACAGGTACACATATGCATAGGAGGAGGACATAGGTTAAAGTGGGGTATCTTCCCAGGCTCTGTATAGATTATTTTTGAGAGCCTGGATCTCTCACTGGACTTGGAGTTCAATGACTCAGCTAACCTGACTGATCAGTAAAATACAGAGATTCTCCTGTCTTTCCTGCCAGTCCAGTGTTGGCATTAGAGACATATGCCTCTGGGCTTGGCTTTTATATGAGTGCTAGCAATCTGAACTTAGATTTTTTTTTGCCCCAGAATCCAAAGTATGCTTTTTAATAAAAGAATTCAATTTTTCACTGCTTAGGATGAAGCATTTTCATGATAATGTGTCCAAGTGTGTTGTATCTCTGCTAACTTTATAATCAACATATGTCATATATGAAAATATTACAGTAAGTTCTAATTATAAAAACAACTATAATTTAATATATTTAATGACATTGACATTGAAAGCAACATAATGTTAATGTACCACACATGTGAAAGAGGGCATATTTCCATATTTGTTTGAAACCAGATGAAATTTGTGTGTTGGGAGAAGATAAAGGATGTTTCTGGAAATCATTGCAAGCCAATGAAGATATTTAATAAAAAGCTTTGTGACAGAAGCAAAACTTTTCTTGATATTTAAAGAATATGAAATATGATAAGGATATCAGTGTGCTACTCTGTACGTATGAAAAGGTTTGGAAATTGCACCTTGGAAATGTTATTAGGAAACAATATTGGACAGAATACCTATGTTTGTCTCTTCTTAATGTCTGGAGGCTCTGGTTTATTAAAAATGCATGGAAATTCGATCTTGCCATAAGTTATAGGAGTAGCCAACTACTTTGTCAATCAGAAAAAGAAAACTACATGAGGAAGAAGGAAAAACTGTCACTTTTAAGAAAGAGAAGGGAAAAATAATACATTTCATATTGGTTTGTTTGGTGAATAAGAACATTCCCATCTGAGATAAAGCTCTTAAGAGTGACAATTACTGATTTGCAATATAGTGGTTTTGTATAAGTCATATGCAAGGCAGTAGTCTATGAAAATAAGAGATATGTGAGACATAAATACAAACCTTTCACAAGAAATGAAATTACCTCCCAGTATAGGAGAAATTTCTGATGGTAGTACATTTAAAAATCTTTTATTATTTTTATTCTATGTGTATGAGTGTATTGCCTACATGTGTGTAAGTGCACCCACATTATGCAGTGTTTGTGGAGGTCAGAAAAGGGTGCTAGATCCCCTGGAACTGGAGTAATAGACTATTATTAGCCACCATGTGGGTGCTGGGATTTGAACCCAGGTCCTCTGCAGGAGCAGTCAGTGCTCTTAAAGACTGTGCCATCTCTCCAGTCCATTGGTAGTAAATTAAAAAAAAATTGTTAACTTTCTTATATACTAAAATTAGCCATTTTAGTTCCCATATCTAAATTCCTTTAGATTCATCTCATGTTTTTCTAAATCTCACTCTCTAATTTACTTTTTATTTCTATACTTTCTATTAAAATTTAAAAATTTCAGGAAATGAGAGTTATTCTTCAAGTTGATATTTATCTCTATTTTAAATCAAATAAAATGTCTTTCAATTTAAAATAGGGTGCATATTCAAATGAATAAAACAATTGAGAGATGGTGAGATGGATCAGTTGCTATGAGCAGCTACTACTCTCCCTGAGGAGAGAGTAGCTAAAACCTACCTTTAACTCCAGTTTAAGGGAATCTTATGCCCTTTTCTTACCTCTGCAGGCACCAGGCATACACATAGTGTACTTACATATATGTGGGCAAAACACCCATACACATAAAACAAAAATAAATAAAATCTTAAATACAATGTAAAGTAAAATGAAAAAATTTGAAGTTATTACTGAGATTAATTAGATATTATATATAAAACATATAAGTGGTATGTACATAATTTATATAGCACATCATGTGCATAATATGTACACTTGTACTTCATAAATATTATATTCTTTATACCTATGTACTTATGTGTAAATATATAAATACAAGTATATCATGTATTTCTATGTATTATTCGTAATTATATGTACACAATTATGTATATATGTATACAGTGAATTTATCACTAAATAAATTCAATTATTAAACACAGGCAGGCATAGATTTTATTGCAACATTATGGTAACAGGTTAACAGACTGCACAGATAAGGAGAGACAATGAAATGTATTAAGAACTTCTTATTCTAATGGTATTCTTCCTGGTATGCTTTTATGACAGTGGTCACCTCAGCCATGTTATTTAGAAAAATCCCTCTAAGAAATAATTTGAATATATTTGGAATATGGGAGGTTATTTTTAAAGATATTAAAGTGATCAGTTAAAAACTTGAAGTAATCCTGAAAGAAAGCAAAAGCTAAGCAATTAAGAAATAAGAGATAAGGTGTAAAAGATAATCAGTGAAACTTGAAGATTGGTAGAAATAATGTGAAATATAAGGAGAAAATATGATTAATTATTTTTCTCATTTTAGATATTATTTGCTCACATGTCTTATGCATTTAGAGAATAAAGAAGAAAGAGAAAGCATATGAAGGCATCTAGATGAAATCAGTTTGACATAGTGGGCTGGGTGTCAATGGTCCAATCAAGTGGGGATATCCAACAGACAACCACTCAAGTGGGGATATCCAATAGACAACCATATGTGTATAGGTATGGAGCTAGAAAATGATACTTAAACCTTTACTAATCAAAGCATGATGCTTCAAATAATAGCATCAACAAGTTCTGGGAATTTATTACAAATGGAGGATTCTGCTTTCCAGTTCAGTTTCACAGATTCACATTTATCTACTGATATAGTCATTGATATTTGTTGTTCTCAGGATCAGATGCACATATACAAGTCAATTACTGAACTATACTGATACCCTCTATTTTAAACATAACCTTATGAGATTTAGAAAAATATCGAACGTCAAAATGCATGGGCTGACCTAGAACTCTCACTAACACTACACATACATTTGATATTGTAGGACACAGAAAGAAAAATATAAATGTATAAATAGTGATAGAAAAGTAGAAAAATAAAAAAAATACAGAGACCAACAGTATTTAAAGGAATATAGACAATGAATCCCAGGAATAAACACACACACACACACACACACACACACACAAACATACACACATATATACACACATATTCCTTTAAAAAACATTTCAATTGAGGCAAGGTAAGGAAAGGGGTCATGTATGAAAGAACTTGAAGAGTTAAGTGGAACTGAATATTGGCATCTAGGTCAAATATTAGAAAGGGTGTAAATAAGGTGAAACCTTCAATTGTTGACTGAGAATAATGATCTTTTGGATTTCTTGTTTAGTATGGTATATTTATATAGGATAAGGTACATTATTTCATTTTAAAAACATGAAGAAATGAAAAAAATATGAAGAGACACTCTGAAAATAAACAATGAAAAACAAGTACATATAAAGATATTTTTATCATTCATTTAGGAAAGTTACATGTTTATATACCAACAGAGATGAATGCAGGAAGAAATACAGGATGGGGGAGATAATTAGCGAGGTGAAGTGCCTGAGGGCACCTGTGTCTATGGACAGACCAGGAAAAGTGTTCTCATATTGGGTTGCACATTAGAATTACTGGGATCTTCTACAAGGAGATGAAGTCTGGTTCTTCACAAGACAATAGAATTCAAAATATGGTCTCGACAATTGCTAGAATATTTAAAAAACTTCTGGTCAGAGCAACCCGCAGTCACACTTGAAAACCTCTTGCTGAGCTTTGACCCTAAGACTGAAGAAAAAAA
>NW_008360315.1:4385449-4419165 GCF_000622305.1 Nannospalax galili | reverse complement strand
CGGGTCTTCTGCAAGAACAACCAGTGTTCTTAACCTCTGAGCCATCTCTCTCAGACACAGCTCTTACTTTTTGCTAACCTGAGGAGATCATCATAGTTTCTAGACAGCAGGGAGGTGGGTAACTTTACAGGATGCTGTGTCCTGTTGCTTCTTTGTCGTTTGGCGCACACAAATGGACTTCAGCTACATTTGAAACATTCCTCCCTTTTGTCACTTCCTGATTTCTTTCATTATGTAGCACAGGATGTCTCTGAATTGCTGTGCAGCCTAGCCCCCTGAATTATGAGATTACAGTAATGCACTAGTACACTTGTTTATTATTGTTGTTTAGTTTTTAAACTTAGGGACTTGTCTTTGTTTTGGAAGAAATTTTAAAGTTATAAACAGATCCCATAAAAGTGATGAATTCTACTTCATGAAACTTAAATTTTCTGTTTGGCAAAAAAGTAAACAGTTACAGGATGGAAACATATTGAAATAAAATATTTTAAATTCACCACAGAGAGTTAATCCACCAATATATTCATTTAAAGATACCATGAAATAATAAACAATAAGTATAAACATGATGAATTGACATTATGAGAAAAGTAATATTATACCCCTTAATATGGAACAAGGTGTTAAACCCTTTATATTAAATGAAAAATGCATTGAAATTAAAATATGTTTAATATCAATTTCTAGTGGATGAAAAACAGACATTAAAGCCAAAACTACACAGTTTGTGGAGGATAATATGGAGAACATATTTAGCAATGTAATACTTATGAAGTACTTACTATAGACGGTAATAAAATGAATGAGAGTATAAATTCAAAATATGCATTTCTTAAGCATCTAAAGTATAGTGAGAACACAAACTACAACCAGGAGTATATAACTGAATGCCTCTAAGTGGTTCTTAACTATAGAATACTAAATATATGTAAGCACTTATTCACTTTTAATTATAACCAAAAACACATCCAAAATGGTAACTAATTGTATTAAGTGTTTGTAAGAATCTGGAGAAATGGGAATTTTCTAAGTGATAGGAATGAAAATTTCTATAATTCTTAACAAAACACTTATGGGGATATTTAAAGTACACAGTGATTAAAGTATTTGAGAAAGCCATAGACATTAGCTCCAGGAAGTGCACACTAATGTGCAGCGACATACTGTTTATAAAATCTCCAAACTGGAGGCAGCCCAAATAACAACAAATTGCAGAAAATATCAATTGTGACATCTTAATTCAATGAATACTATAAAGTAATGTAAACCACAGACTCCTCTTTAAGAACACAGATGACTCTCAATATAATATAAAGCAAAAGGAATGGGCTCCATAGTGAAACCCTGTCTTTTTAAAAAAGCTTTCCTGAAGCCAGTCATTATGGCCCACACCTTTAATTCTAGCTGTTGGGAGGCAGAGGTAGGTGAATCTTTATGAGTTCAAGGGCAGCTTGGTTTGTATAGTGCATTCTAGGCCAGCTGGGGTTACAGGGAGACCCTGTCTCAAACACACACACACACAAGCTTTTTTGCCAAGCCACCACACACACACACACACACACACACACACACACACACACACAAGCTTTTTTGCCAAGCCAGTTGTTGTAGTTTATAGAGGTCTGAGCTGAGTAAACTTGATGATTACTTCTCTCTGCCGGTAACAGACACAGCACTTTCTAGTACTATGAGAGCTAGCCTTCAAGGTCTCTTCCAGCTTGATTTCTCTTCACTTGTTTTGAAACTCGGGTAAGTACTATCTTCAGCAATATGATTGCCATCAAGTTCTGGTGGATAACCAATATAATGTCAATAGCCAGTATTGTTTGAGGATCTATGGGATCTCTCAGTTCAACAATTCCAAAAGAGTCTCTTTCTGGCATTGAGCTTCCATTTGCCAGCTTGTTGGTGTCCAATTAGGACCATCAAACCCCTGTTACAGAGTAGCTATATTTAAACTTTTTAATATTGTATGTGAATATATTGACAGATGTTTCTATAGCAGGTTTCCTTAGGACTCTTAAAAAAGGCTTTAAGGTTTAGTTATCCCTCATCTACTTTTCTGCCTTACCCTCCCATGCCCCACTCCATCAAACTCATCCTATCAATGAGTCTCCTTTCCTATTTAGTGGCATGATTATTATTGGAGTGACCCACAATCTTATAATTGGATTTAAGGCCCATTTCACAATAAGGAGGCCCTACGTGACAGTTGTTCTCGGGGCCAAGAATCTCTAGCTAGACAGGTCATGGACCATGGAAAAGAACTACTACAATCATTTTGCTGAACAGACATAATATCATAGTAACTCATAATGAGTTGTTGTTATACCCATAGATTAATTAATCTCTCAACTCTGATTTGGGTAGGTTCTTCTGGCAGCAAAAGGCAATTAACACAGAAAACCACAAATGGAAATGTACAGAGAATAGAATAAGAGAGTGAGGCATGCTCAGCCCTAAGTGCAATACCTCTGTTATACCCTCTTCTCTCACATTTCAGGGACTGGAAAGATTGTAAGAGCCAGAGGTTGTAGATGAATACAAGGAAACTGTGTTGTGTGGATACCACAAGGTAGTTGCACATATGAACCCATAGCACTTATGACAGTATGCACAAGATGTTTGCAAACCCAAGACAGACAGGGGCCCAAAATGGATCAGGGAGGTAAACAGGAAACCCCAGCACTAACTGAGGATCTACTGGCATTTGATAGATGCTGGGAGAGAGAGAGTCAATTGTCCCTACTGGTGTGCCACCTGGTAAGTTGACCAGACTAAAGAGATGGTTCCAAACCCAAGAGTACTTGGAAACACAGATTAGATTTGATAATACTTGTAAAAATTTTTAAAAAGACAAATAATAACAGAGAACATGAAGTCAAGGGGTACTAATATAGGGGCACAGGAAGGAGAGAGCTGAATACGATCAAATTCATTGTATGAAATGCACTATAAATAAAAATATTTTTCAAAAGTTAAAATATTAAATGCTTCTATTGAGACACTTTGTCTTGAAACAATGGATCAGACACCAGTCACACATTGATACAATTTCTAACATTATTGATACTTATAAGAATCTTCATAAAACTGGAGATTTTCAAAATAGAATTTAGGTAGTTTTATGCCTCCTGCATCTGTTTTCCCATCACCAAAGTAGAGAAATGAGTTCATTATCAAATACTTTGGTTAACAGCCACTCATCAAGAAAACAAAAGCTGTGAGTGTTCTATGCAATATATATTAACCAAAATTCTTTGGAAACCTCTAAAACATATTTACTCATCATTTAATCAGAGCTCATTCTCAAAGTTTTAATGTGCATAAAGTATTGCATTTCTACTTTGAAGAATGTCTAATAGATCCAAGTGCTTTCTTAAGAAGCATTGAATCTGATAATAATGAAATCATATACCAAATCTTAATGTAAAACTTAATGTTGCAAAGTGTTTCATTCCCCAAAGCTATTAAATATGGTACATTTAAAACCACCATTAAGTCTATTTTACACACCAATAAAGCAGCCTAGATAATGAAATGCAGTCAAATCATTACTCACTCCCATTAACACTGGTTAGCTAGTGAAGAAATGCAGTTTGATTTTGCCATTTGAGAAGGTGGAAAGGATCTAACCAATTAGACAAATATATTTCCCCCTAAACATGACTTTAAAGTTAAAGTCAATACTTGTCTTCAGTTTCTATCATAAGCTTGATGCTTTGTGCTGCAGTACAGTTGGTCAGGGGTGGAAGAATTCTGCCTTCTTTCGTAAATAATGTCCACAGCCAAAGGTGTAACAGTAAATGTTGCTGAAATTGAATATCCACATGCCCAGGAATGAAACTGTATTGCATCACTTAACAGTTTTTAAAGTCAACTGAAACAGATTAAACATCTAAAAGAGAAGACCTGAACCTATGTAACTGCTAGAAGGAAACAAAATAAATACTTGAAATGGGCATGGGTCTTGGGACAAGACTCTCAACACACAGGAAACACAAGTAAAAACAGAAAATCCATAATATGTCAAAATAAAAATATTTAAAACAGAGAAAATGACAGCATGAAGAGTAAATACTTTCAAGGTATCTGGCAAAAAGTTAATATCCTGAATATGTAAAGATCTCAAAAGGAATAGCCCAATCAAGCAAACATCAAATAACCGTTAAAAATGTGGAAAAGAACTATATAGACTTTTATGAAAAGAAGATACACAAGTGATCAAGAAGTATATGAGAAATGCATAGCTTCACGATCAGTCAGAGGAGTACAAGTCAAACAATGAGTTATCATCTCAAACCACTACAATGGCTGTTGTGAAAAAGACAAACACTGAGAAGTACAGCCGAGGCTGTTCAGAAGAGGAACCTATGCACACTGGTGATTACAACCATCGGTAAGTCAGCACAACCATTCTGAACAACAGCATGGAGGTTGCTCAAGCATTGAAAGTTGGACGTTTTATTGTTGAGCATTTTTCATATGTATTATTTGTAAAGCTGTTTTTGCTCTGGATTGCTTCCCTGTATGTTATATCCACTCTTAGATGTTCAACAAATAAATTGTCAACAAGATTTATTGAAAAATAAAAGGCTCTTGTGTGCTTTTAGTATTGCTGTTGATCAACATCTTTCCATAATCAAAACTCTGGACAAATTAGAAACAGGAGGAATGTATCACATCGCAATAAAGGGATGCAGTTTACCTTCTATCAACAAGAAAAAAAGATGAAAGATTTTGTTCCAAGAAATGGAACAATTCAAGGATGCCTAGTTTCACCATGATTATTAATATGATACCGGAAGTTCTCTCCAGAGTAATTAGGTAAAAGAAAGAAAAGGCTTTCAAGATGAAATAGAGAGAATGAAATTAAACTGCTTACAGATAACAAAAGCTTATATATAGAAAATGTCAAATATGCAACCAAAATCTTATTAGATCTAATAAATTCAGTAATATGACAAGATAAAATGTCACCATACTAAAATCAATAGAGTTAAAATTTGCCAGTACAGAATTATCTGAGCTAGAAAAGAAAAAACCAATTCCATTTATAGTAAACTTTTTTTTAAAAAGCACATACATGCAGGCAATACACTCATACACATAAAATAAAAAATATTTTAAAATGCAAAAAACAGTAACGGGAGACTGAGAGATGACTCAGTGGTTAAGAGCAGTGGCTGCTCTTCCAAAGGACCTGGGTTTGATTCCCAGCACGGCTGGGTATGGAGGGAAGGCAAAAATCATGTGCTAGCATTAACTTCTAAAAGGACAGAAATAGGGGCTGGAGAGATGATTCAGTGGCAGTGGCTGCTCTTGCAGAGGACACGTGTTCCGTTCCCAGTACCCACATGGTGGCTAGGCTAACAACTCTCTGTAACTCCAGTTCCAGGAGAGCTGACACCCTCTTCTGACTTTCAGAGGCACACAAGACACTGGTGTAGTTACATACATGCAGGCAAAACACGTATGTACATAAACTAAAAATAAATTTTGAAAACCCACTGAGTAAATTTAACCGAACACAAAAGAGCTTTAAAATGAAAATTATAAAACATCTTTGAAAGAAACTGAAAAGTCAGTGGCTGGAGAAATGACTCAGCAGTTAAGATCACTGGCTGCTCTTGTAGGGGACCCGGGATTGAGTCTAAGCACCCACCTGGTGGCTAACAATCATTGTTAACTCCATTTTCAGGGGGTTCAACATCCTCCTCTAACCTCCATGGGCATTGCATGACACAGGTTGACTTACCTTACATGTAGGCAGAGTGCTCATACACATAAATAATAAACCAAAAATTTAAAACAAAGAAATTTAAAACTTTGAGAAAAAGAAACCATTTTGTGCCCTTGATTGAAAAAAATTAATGTTAAAATGTATATACTCCTCTAAACAATCTACAAATTCAATGCAACCTTTATCAAAATACCAATGATATTTTCCCTTCATCCGTCTGGAAGGAGGGCGATGAAATTTTTCTGGAACCCTCCCTTATACTAAATCCCAAATGATAAAAGGAATCTTGAACAAAGAGCAAAAAGAAAGCATTACCTCAAAGTACATTGCAAAGGGACAATAATGAAAGCAACAGGGTGCTGGCATAAAGCCACCGGTGTAGACAAATTAAACAGTAGCTGCCATACAGCACAGTCCTTATCTGCAGCCCCTTTATTTTCAAAAAGGTGCTAAAAACACACACTAGTGCATTTTACGTGCAATTGCTTTCTGAATTTCATTTTCAAATTACTCATTGCTAGTCTTTAGAAGTGCAGCTAATTTTAATGCAGATGTTCTATTTTCTGCAAGATTGCTACTTTTACAACAGTCATTGATGGTAAGTAGTTCCTCAGACAGAGTTGGGGTTTCTTACACTCTTCCGAAAGCCTATGCTGGGATTTTGTTGGGCTTGAGCTCACCTGGGACTTGTCCGTGCTGTCATCGTTACCATGAGTCCATATGAATAACTGACCAAGTGTCTGAAAAACTGTGTTTCCATGTGGTCAGTCAACTCCTCTGGCTCTGACAATCTTTCTTCCTCTTCTGCAATGATCTGAGTCTTGGGAGACAGACGTTTGATGTAACTGTCCTATTCAGGGATAAGCAGTCTGCAGCATTTTATTCTCTGCAGTTTGGCCAGTTGTAGTTCTCTGTGTTAAGCTGCTGTATAAGTGTGCTTCTCTGTTGAGTGTTGAGAGATTCATAAACATATGTGTATAACAATAGGTCATTTCAAATTAGTTTAATACTATATCTATTTAGCAGAATAGTTCATTTGGTTTTTTTCCCATGGTCGGTGAGATATCTAGTTTCAGCCCCCTGGGACTGATACAGACTCATAGTCAGGTATTGACTCCATTCTATAAAGCAAACCTTAAACCCAGTTTGATAGTAGTTAGTTACCCCCATCATATCTGTGCCACTGTTGTATAAGTAGGCCTCTTTTTCATATCAGCAGTTATTGCAGCTCACAGGATTTACAGCTGCTAAGTCATGAAAAATTTTCTCTTCACATAGTTTGCATAACACCTTCCAACACTAGGAAGGTAGCCAGTAGAACTGGGGCTTTGAGGTTAGCAGCAGATTGATTTATTTTTATTTTTTCTGCAGTTCAGGTGTGTAGTGTCTTCAGCACCAGGGTCTTACCATGAAGAAATGGTGGGTAACCAAGAGCAATGATCAGCGTTTTTGAAGGCCTATAAGATGCCTTCTCAACAGATTCTAAAGAGGGATTCCATTCCTGGCACTGGGCATTTACTTTGCTCCCCTATAGTGTCTACTAGGGGCAACGTCCTCTTGTTATAAACTAAGTCCCTTTAACCTATTCTTATAATGTGCATGTATTTAATTTAAATAGTTTCTATTGTAGTAGGTTTTCATATGTCCTTTTCTAAAGACTAATGTTGTTAGTCATCTTTCCTGTATTCCCTCCTTGGGCCTACGCTTCCCTTCCCCCCATCCTTACTCCTTCCTACATGATTATCCCTTTTCTCTCCTTTAGTTAATTGTGTTTTACCACCGTTCACAGGAAGCTTCCCCCGACCCTTGGGAGATTACTAGTTTTTACTTCTCTGATTTGAAATAGAAACATGCATCTCTAGAATTTCATAGCTAGATCCCAGCTGTTCTTTAAAAGTGATGAATAATTTTCCATTGTGTTTGTGTCCTATATCTTTATTATCCATTCATCAACTGATGGGCATCTATGTTGTTTCTGATTGATGGCTATTTTGGAAGGGCAACATTGGAAAATAAATGAATGGGCAATTTGGACAAGGATATACAGTATTGTGAGTATATGCCCAAGAGTGATGTGGCTGGATCAAATGGCATATCAGTTTCATCTTTTTGAGGATTATCCACACTGAATTCCATATGGCTACACTGGTTTGCAGTACCACCAGTAGTAGATAAGAGTTCCCATTTTTCCACACCCTTGCCAACATTTATCGGTGTCTTTTCTTTAGACCTTAGCGATTATGAATGGGATAGGATGAAATATCAAAGTAGTTTTAATTTGCATTTCCCTCATGGGAAAAGATGTTGAATTTTTCTTTGAAATATTTCTCTGAAATTTGCATTTCATTTTAAAAGAATTCCCTACGAATCACCTTGCATCAATTTTTAATTAGGTGTTTGTTCTTTTGATATCTAGGTTTTTTAATTCTTTTTATTTGTAGATACTAAGCCTCTGTCAGAAGAATAGCTGATATAGATTTTTCCCATTCTGTATTTTGCCTCTTCACTCAAATGATAACGTCCCTTATTCTACTAGAGTTTTTATTTCCATGAGGTCCATTTTTCAATTGTTGAACTTAATGTATATATTATAGGAGTCCTCTGTTCAGACAGTCCTCACCTGTGCTTAGAAGTTCCAATGTCTTCCCTAGTTTTACCTCTGTCTGATTCACAGTATCAGGTCTTAAGCTGAGGTCCTTGATCCATTTGGAGTTGAATTTTGTCAATGGTGAGAGATATAGATCTAGTTTCCTTCTTCTGCATGCTGCTATCCAGTTTGACCAGCACCATTTGTTGAATATGCTGTCCTTCCTCCAGTGTATATTTATAGCAACATGGTAAAAAATCAGGTAGATATAAATTTGCATATTTAAATCTGGGTTTTCAATTCTATTCCTCTGATCATTGTGTCTGTTTTTATGCCAGTACCATGATATTTTTAATACTATAACTCCATAATATGTTGAACTATCCTTGAATCTCTGGGATGAAGACAACTTTATTGTGGTGTATAATTTTTTATGTGTTCTTGAATTTGATTTGTGGGTATTTTATTGAGAATTTTTGTATCTATGTTTTTGCAAGTATAGAGAGTAGTCTATAATTTTCTTTCTTGTATGGTGTGTTCCCTGGCTTTGGAAGTAGAGTGAAACTGGCTTCATAGAAAGAATTTGAGTGTTACTTCATTCTCTAAAGAAAACTTTGAGGAGTTTGGGTGTTAGGTTTTTGAAAGTTTGATAAAGTTTAGCAGTGTCTCAATCTGATCCTGGGCTGCTTTATCTGGGAGATTTTTAATTACTACATCTATATCTTTGGTTGTTATAGGTCTGTTTAAATTATTTGTGTAGTTGACTTAACTTTGTTTGCCATATGTTGCTAGAAATTTAACCATTTTTTCCAGATTTTCTAGTTTATTTTTATATAGAATTCTAAATTATGACTGTATGGATTTCTGATTTTCACAGGATCTTTTGTAATATTTCAATTTTATTCTCTGAGGTTATTAATTTAGGTTCTCTCTCTTTTGGTTACATTGACTGAAAGTCTGTCATTTAAAAAAAAATCTCTTCACAGTATCTACTCTTTGTTTCATTGATTCTTTGTAGTATTTCTTTGTATCTCATTCATTATTTTCTGACTTCATTTTATTCAGCTCTTCCCATGTTCTCTTTTTCAGTGTTGCTTGTTCTTGATTTTTTAAGACCTTCAAGTGCTTCATTTATCTACTTATTTGGAATGTCTCTAGTTTTCTGGTGTGTGTACGCAATGCTTTAAGTTTTCCTCTATGACTGCCTTCATTATGTTCCATGGGATTTGGTATGCTGTGTTTTCATTTTCTTTCTGTTTTAGGAATTTTAAAATTTCCTTTTTGATCTCTTCTTTGATCCGAATTTCATTCAGTAGTATGTTGTTTACCTTCTGTGAGTCTGTGTACTTTTTCCCATTTTTACTATTATTGATATAAAGATTTTTTGCTTTGTGGTCAGATATAATACAGGATATTTCAATTTTCTTAAATTTGTGGAGCCTTGCTTTTTGTCCTAATATGTGATCAGTTTTGAAGAACATTCTCTGGGCTGTGGAGAATAATCTGTATTCTTTGGTGTTTCTTTCAGATGTTCCATAGCTGATTGCTTGCTTTATGGTGTCATTTTATCCAGAATTTTCTATTTAGTGTTTGTTAGATTAACCTATATATTAGTACAGTTGCATACTAAAGTCACCCATTATCATTTTTTGGAGCCAATGTGTGATTTTTAGATCTAGTATTTCTTTTTTAAAAAACTGGTTACCCTGTTGTGTGCTGTGCATTTATGTATAGGATTGTAACATACTCCTGGAAGATTTTTCCTTTAATGAGTATGAAGTGATTTTCTCTTTCTCTTCTACTTTTAATTTGAAGTCTATATTTTAGCTACTAGGATAGCCACATTTTCTTGTTTCTTAGTTTCATTTGCCTGGAGCATCTTTTTCCAACCATTTACCATAATATAGTGTTGATCCTTATAGGTGTGTTGTATTTCTTGGAGGCAGAAACTTGATGGATCATATTTTAAAATCCAATAGGTTGGTATGTGTCTTTAGCATGGAAAGTTGAGACTATTCATATTACAGTTATTGTTGACCAATGTTTATAAATTCCTGTTATATTGGTGTTGTACTGCTGTTTTGTTAGGCCTCTTTTGGTTCATTATTCTTGGAGATTTATTTATTCCTGTGCCCTCTTGAGAGTGTTTACTCTTCTCCACAGGCTAAAGTAGTCTATGAAACATTCACTACAGAACTGGTATTGTGGACATAAATTCTTTAAATCTGTTTTTCTCACAGAATGTTTTTCGTTCTCCTTCAATTACAATGAATAATTTTGCTGTGTATAGTAGATCAGATTGGAAGCTGCTCTTTTACAGCATCTATGACATTGATCCAACCCCTTCTCCCTTTCATAGTCTCCATTGAAAAGTCAGCTGTTATTCTGATGGGCCTGCCTTTATATATGGCTTGTTTTCTGCCACAGCTTTCAATGCCTTCTCTTTGTTCTGTCTATTTAGAGGTTTGAACATTATATGATGTGGCAGTTTCTTTTCTAGTTCTACTTGGTGTTCTGAATCCCATTTGTATCTTGAAAGGTATCGCTTTTTTTAGTTTTGGGAAATTTTCTTTTATGATTTTATTAAAAATATTTTCTGATGGGGCTTCAGGGAGACCATGTCTCAAAAAGCCCCTATCCTACACACACACACACACACACACACACACACACACACACACGCACACACACACACACACACACATAGAGATACTTTTTTTTTTCAGTGACTTTGACCTTGGTTTCCTTTAGACTTCTTCCTTGCCTGTGATTCATAAGTTTGGTCTTTTGACAATGTCCCAGAGGTCTTATATATTTGTTCCTGGCTTCTATTAGACTTGGGATTTATTTTGATTAAGCAACCCTTTCCCCAAGTTTGTCTTCAAGAACTGATGTTCTCTATTCCATTTTCTCTACTTTTTTTTTGCTTATTTCCTCTAATTGTTGAGTTCCTGTTTTTTTATTTTTAACTTTATTTTATTTTGGTTTTCCTTCAGAGATTCAATCTCTTTATTGAATGCTAAATTCATGCAGGTTTTGAATTACTTTAGTTATTCCATTCAACTGTTCATTTTTTTTCACAGCCCTCACATTCACTTGCACTTTTGAAAGCATATTCTTGTGCATCTGCTAAGCTGGAATTCCCAGGAAACCTTATGATGGGGATGATAATTTCTATAGTAGACCTATTATCTTGGTTATTGATGGTGTTTGGTTTTTATGAGACCTAGGCATTTGGACTTGTGTTTCTGGTGTTTCATGGTAGGAACAGGTAATCTTATCTTTGATCAGTGTTTATTTGTAGGCTAAGTAGTGCTTGATGTTCAGTTTTAGACCATTTCATGTTGATGTGCAAATGAGGTGTGAGAAGTGATCTTAGTTAAGCTAAGGATAGATGTAACTTTGAAGTTGAGGATCCATGGTTGACTCCTCACAGTTCTGGAATAGCAGGATGAGCTGGGTGGTTGCTAGGTGAACACATTAGCATATAGGTCACCCTGGGACTGCTCACAGGTTTTGTGGCCCAAGACTCCCACTAACCAGAGAAGGTCTTTGGTCTGGGAAAGCTCTCAGCACCACACAAGTGTCCTGGAAGTACTGAGATGGTTCCAGCAAGTACAGGGCTGTGTGGTAAAGGAAGCACAGCACATCGTGTCTGGGATATTATCCAGATATCTGGGTCCACAAGGATCCTAATAGAGAAGAGATGGTGGGAACAAGGAGGTGTGGGAAAGGGAGAGCACCAACTTATGTCCTGAAAGTCACCAGGAAAATCCACGGTTCTTGGCAGAGCTGAGAGCACAGCAGGCAGGGAGGTGGGGGAAAGAAGACTTGTCAAAGCAGGTCTAGGGTAGCTTCTAGATCTTGGGGTCCACAAGGGACCTAACAGAGCAGAGATGTCTATTGTAAGGTGAGGGAAGGGGAACACTATTTAGATTTTTATCTACATTAACTCATGTTACCTTTGAATAAAAATTGTTTCAGTTTCTTGTACTTGTTTTCTTCTTTTTCTTGAATAATATCTTTTTTTTTAACTTAAAGCTTCCAAAATGAGTTTGAGTAGCTTCTTTTAACATATTCTTTTGTAGCTTTGTATTTAAAATATAAGATGATTATATCTTAGATGTCATCATTAGATTGTCACCACATTCACAAGACCCGTGCAAGCCCAAACTAGATAAAACGCAGCATGGATGGGGGAAGTAGGCAGGAAGCCAGCCTGAGACAGTTGATAGCTTCTGGAGGAAGGAGAGTACGCTTTCTTTAAGGGCGTGCTCTCTGGTCTGTTTTTGAGACTTCAAGGGATGAACCCATACCCAAGAGCATTTGGGGAACACAAATTAGAATCTCTGGAACTTTAAAAAGAGAAACATAATGATAGAGGACATTGGGCATTGAAGTAGGGTCAAGGCAGATAAGGGGAAGGGGTTTTATTAATATGATCAAACAGCATTGTATGAAATTCTAAATAAATCAAAAAATTAACTCAATATACTTAGATATAAACATTCAAACACATCTGTCATAAAATTTAAAACTGACAATACAAAATAATTATTATTTTTCAAATGTGACTTGGGCAAAATATTTCATTGCCTCAATTACTAACAGCATACATATGAGAGAATGCTGAACTGATTATGTTTTTAGATAGATGGCTTATTTTGGTTTTCTATGAATACATTATTTATTATGTCTATAAAGATAGTGCAATCTTTGTCATATACAAACTCACATAAATAGAGAGGACTTGGGGAATGTATTTTTGAGTGAATCAGAGACTCTTTGTATGTTTAAAAGAAAGGAAGAAAATGATATTTACCAACCAGAATCTTATAACTCATAACTCAACCATGTGCTATGCAGCTATGTAGTTCATTTCTGTGTTTTATGTACTCATGAAATTAGTAACAGCAGTTTACCTTGTTCTTTGAGACAGGGAGTCTCATTGGCCCGGAGCTCATTGAGGTTAGCTGGACAGTGAGCTGCAAAATTTTGTCTGTCTCTACATCCTCATTGCTATGAACAATGCTTACCAATGAAACTGACCTTTTATGTGAGTCTGGGGGTCAAACTCAGGCCCCCATGCTTATCTGGCAAGCATTTTACCAACTTAGCTATCTCCCAGTCCTTTGCTGTGTATTTTCAAGTGAAGGCACATGGTTCCTAAAGCTTCTGTGCTCGGGTTTGTGAGGCTGACTAGCAGTTATGTGCAGTGTCCTCATTATTGATTTTTTTCTCACCTCCAAAGTCATCTCTCTCCTCTATACATTGTGTAAAGCCCATGCTGCTTGACTGGTCTTCCAATGCTGCCCCAGCAATGGCCCTTCATGCTTTTAGTTAAAACAGAATTCCATTAGTTTTCTTACTCTCAGAAGCTGTCAAATTGTGCCTCTCTAGAGAGAAATACCAAGGGACATTGGCCTTTCTTTAGATGTTTGATTTTAAATCCAAAAGCCCTTTCTCTTAATTCAAGAATTCTGTCTCTAGTGTCTGTCTTCTGTTTCCTTAGCTCCAAGGGTGTAGGTATTTCACTTCAAGTATTTACCACAGGGCCACACTTGTATTTCAATTTTCAGGTATATTTCTAGCCAACTCTCAATAACAAACTTTAAACCTTTTATTTAGTGTTTTGTTGTTATTGACGATAAAACCAAATTTTCCCATACTTGGCTGAATCCTTTAATATGTAAGGACAAGATATGTTTTAAAAAGTGAAAAATATTCCCTTTGGGGATATTTAATGTATTTTAGAATAAATTGAACTGTTGAGGCTGGAGAATTGGCTCTCAGCAGCAAAGTGCTCTTGTAGTTCTTGATGAGGACCCAAGCTTGTTTCCCAGCATTCACACTAGGCAGCTCACAACCATCTGTAACCACAGTTCTAGGGTATTTGATACCATTTTCTGGCCTTTGTGGGCACTTGTGTGCAGATGATGCACATATACACACTCAGGCACACAGAGATATAGGCTAAAATAAATGAATATTAATGAAAAAGTAAAATAATACCATTAACAAGTACTCTATAATCTTGTAATATCAATACTGAATTTGGTGTCTATTCTAATCACAATATTTTGCAATATTTAATTTAAAAATGTTTTATGCACAGAAGCTATAATACCTTGGATTTACAAAGTAGGGATTTCTTACATATATTTTTTGGGAAAAATATTAGACAAAATGCATGCCTTATTAATGAATTAAGGATAGTGTTTTTGTGTTTATGTTTATGTGTAGGTATGTGTGTTGTGTATACACATGTTCATGTGAGTACATGTATGTGTGCATGAATGCATGTGAATGTGTGTGAAGGCCAGAGATTGATTGATGTAAGAAGACTACTTAAGTGTCTTCCTTAATCACTCTTCCTATTACTTCATTGAGAGAATGCCTTTCACTGAATATCGTCCTTGCTGTTTTGGCTAGACTAGCTGGCCCAGAAGCACCTGAGATACTCCTATGTTTTATTGAAGATGAAATTATTTCTCTCCAAATGCCAGCAGATTTTATAGCTTACTTTATTGGCCAGAAATGAATCACATGATTACCTATATTACACAGACAGTTGGAAAATGAAATATCTGACACATTATTTCTCTTCAGAGAGAGATAATTCAGGAAAAAATCGAGATGGGGAAGTTTCTGGGTAAACTATTAGAATGGTCTGCCATAGTTGGCTCTTGGAAAGCAGCTTATGAACTTGAATTTATCCTTTTGACTTACCAACATGTTGAATTATCTGAAGTAACAAAGCTAAAATAAATATCCTTGCCACTCTTGGTTATAAAATTAGTTTGCTGTTTTGTATACTCCAGCTGTGTCACTAGAATACTAAGCAGGACTTGCATGAATATCATAAAATATCTCAAATTGTTTAATGTGGTACCTGCTGCACATTAATTACATAAAGTGCAAATTTTAAAATTCTAACAATCCTTTTGAAATACATCTTAAAAATTTCCTATCAAAGGTATTTTTTCAGATCTGTTTTGATTGGGCATTTATTTTTAATGTGGTTTGAGATTTCTTAGTGATGAGGTTGAATTGTGAAAAAGTAGGAAATTTTATTTTGTTTTATTATAATTTATTATGATTTTTTAATATCATTAAGTAGATGATATAGTCAGATATAGGGAGTATTATTTTTTGAAATACTGATGACCTTGTATAGTGAGGATGATTCTGATTACATTCAGAAACAGTATTAGGGACTCGAGAGATGGTAGTTAAGAACACTGGCTGTTCTTGCAGAGGACCTGAGTTTGATTCCCAGCACCCACATGACTACCAACAACTCTCCATAACTCCAATTCCAGGGGACCTAACGCCCTCTTCTGTCCTCCGCAGGCATTCCACAACACTGGTGCACTTAAATACGTGCAGGTATAATACTTATACACATAAAATAAAAATAAATAAGCAAACAGTTTTGGTTTTCATAGGAATCAGAATAGCTACCCCTGATTTGTTGTTTAATTCCTCAGTCTATGAGAGAGCTACTTAAGATTGTCTTTTCTTCCTTATGTCCTATTTGAAGACTAATTTAGTCCTAAAAATAGATCAGCTTCTAAATTATCATTATTCACCATAAAGCAATAAAACTATTGAATACTGACACTTTGCTGTTAACTTTCTGAAAGCTAAAAATGCACATTCTAATATAGGAAAAAATGATGGTCCTTTATATCTGTGTTTTTGCCAGACCATTGAGTCTTATTGTAAAACAGACAAACTATAAAATTCAGTGGCTCATGTAATTATACCTCTAGATACAATGAACTAAAATGAACATCTTTAAATGCCCTTGTTCAAATAAATAGTTCACCATTGTGGAAGATGTAGGAAGTAATTGTGTTGAATGCAGTGAATTTTAAATTTAGGCATAGTAGAAGAATATATTTTGAACATGCACTGCACAAGAACAAATTCTGTAACACAAAAGGATAATAGTCAAAAGTCTTAAGCACTATTTAAAGGTAATATGTTGATTGTATTTCAGGCATAAAAATACTCTGTGTTCAATGTACACTTCCTGCTTCCTGGCTTACATGTGTCCATTAAGGTAGAATATTGGAAAATTGCATGTATGCTACCAATAGCAATTTTGATATCAGAATCTGAAACACAATAACTTATTAAAATGTACCCTAACATAGTATAATTTACTAAGTCAAAGACTTACTCATGTGCCCAAATGAAGTATTTAAAAAATTTAAAGGCTTATTTTATGAACATATTACTATGCTTTTCTACCTAATTTAGTGAAATTACATCACGTTATGTATTATTCAGATTAGTGCAAAGATATAGAAAAGGAATTCAGGGTCTGTTTACTATTAATATGTCACTTACCCAAGGATGAATACCTTGAAAATGTTGAACTGAAAACGTTTCCTAATTCTTGTTAATTTAAACTTTTATGTTCTCAGTTTCCTCCCAAATGCAAAGAATTACATGTTTCTTGTCAGTATAGCTGATTAGATTATTGTCTATATAAGGAATCAGCATCTGGCTATTCACAAAAATAATTCATAAGCCGAATTAATATTTTTTTAAAATGTATAACTTGTGGGAGACAAGCTTGTGCCTAGGGTGAAATTCTTATTTACAGCCATACAGCAGGCTCAAGGCAACGGCCTGACCACTGGAGGTACAAGGAACACCTTGTGACATTTGCTCCCACTGGCAGATCATGAGATTGATGCCTAGAGCTCGCCACTCCCTAATCACCACCCTTAGAATTCCAAATTGCAACACTTAGATATTGCAAAAGTCAGGGTCATGTGGTTTCCAAGAATCCAGGCTCTGTAATATGAAACCCATTATGCTAATGAGGATCTTACCCACTATTCTGTGATAGGACGTTAAGTCTGTTATGCTAATAGGATGCTACGTCTGTTATGCTAATAAGTGTGTGTGTGTGTGAAACCCAGTATGCTAATGAGGCATCCTACCCACTATTCTGTGATAGGATGTTAAGCCTGTTATGCTAATAAGGTATCCTACTTGCTGTGCTGTGATTGGACCACCACCTCTCTATAAGCTTGTGCCTTCCTGCAATAAAGCAGACTTGTGTCACTGAACCTGGTCTCCTGTGTCTGAATGTGGCTCCGCTGACACAGTCTCCTCAGCAGCCCTGAGTTCTGGGACTGAGCAGAAGCAGCAATGACAGGAGGCAAGCAAAAGAGCTACCTCAGCACCAGGCAGTATGTGTGTGTGTAATAGGGAAATAAGAGATCCAGCTGTACTACTTACATATTTCTTCAATAGAAAGACAGATAAAATGTTATTCAGCTTCAGATACCAAACAACTTAATGCAACAATTAAGAACAAATTGAAATATTTGCAGTACTGAAATTTTTACCAGCTATGAGCTACATTAATTTATATTAATTCTCTCTCTCGCTCTCAGTGAATTAGTTTGTACCATTTTCATAGATTTCAAAAAGCGGTGACAACAGGAGGCAGCACAGGGCAAGCAGAAGAGCTGCCTTAGCACCAAGCTAGCAGAAGAGCTGCCTCAGCACCGGGTGAGCAGAAGAACAGCCTCAGCAACAGGTGAGCAGAAGAGCGGCCTCAGCCCACGGTGAGCGGAGGTGCAGCCTCAACACCCGTGAGAACGAAGGAGTGGCCGCCGCTGGCAGTGACCACAATAACTGATTACTCTTTAGGATAAAGCAAAGTATTTGGAAAGATTTTGTTGTTGTTGTTTCATTATTTTGATTGATAGTAAAACCAAAGAGTTCCCATTAATATGTCTAGACATAGCTTTTACAAATGGAAAACAAATTTATTGTTTTGTCTGTTGCTACTAAGTAGAGAAACACTCCTGTGGACAAAGAGGCACTGGATTGTCATCTTTCCTGTCCATCATCAAACATATCTGGATCTGTATTGCCTGCATGTAGGTAAGTGCACCCGTGTCATGCAATGCCTGCAGAGGAGAAAAGAGGCTGTTGGAGCTCTGGAACTGGAGTTACAGACAGTTGTTAGCTGCCATGTGGGTCCTGGGATCTGAACCTGGGTCTTCTGCAAGAACATTCAGGGTTCTAAACTGCTGAGCCATCTCTCCAGCCCCAATATTCTAATTTTCTGATGATATTCATCAGCAGGTAATGACAAGGTAATGTGAACATACAAGATATGAAATAGGGATAAGTCTAAGAGCAATTGTCCGTACTCCATGCAAATGTAGAATAATTTCTTCATTTAGGAAGCTACAAAATATTTATATTAAATTGTGTCATCAATAGTTGTTACCTTTAATTCTAATTTTTATCTTTTGTTATTTTATTACTAATTATGAAAATTAGTTAACTGAAACCTTATGAATGTGTGTAGATCAAAAGGGGTATCTAAAAACAACCAAGTTTGTATCTCTATGTGTGTGTGTGAGAGAGAGAGAGTGTGTGTGTGTGTGTGTGTGTGAGTATGTGTGTGTGTAATAGGGAAATAAGAGATCCAGCTGTACTACTTACATATTTCTTCAATAGAAAGACAGATAAAATGTTATTCAGCTTCAGATACCAAACAACTTAATGCAACAATTAAGAACAAATTGAAATATTTGCAGTACTGAAATTTTTACCAGCTATGAGCTACATTAATTTATATTAATTCTCTCTCTCGCTCTCAGTGAATTAGTTTGTACCATTTTCATAGATTTCAAAAATTAAAATAAAAGGAACTAAAAACAATTTTTCTATCACTGTGCTTTACTGTGTTTCTTGACAAGGACTTTAACAAACTCGGTCTATTTATAGATCATCCCACTATCACTGATTTTTCCCAGAACTATAGACATGTACTTGAATAAACAATTCACTTTGTTTTGTCTGTTGCTACTAAGTAGAGAAACACTCCTGTGGACAAAGAGGCACTGGATTGTCATCTTTCCTGTCCATCATCAAACATATCTGGATCTGTAGCATTTGGCTAGGCTATGGGATTTCAGGGCAGTGTGTAGTTTTCTCTCTTAGGGCACACGAAGAAAGTTGACAAGAATAAAAAGTATCCTATTTTTGTTCCTTTTAATTGACCCATGTTGCATTTATGGGAAACTAGAGATACATATATGTGGATTATATTTTGATTTTTCTAGATTAGTAGATTTTCTTAATTCAGAAAGAAGACTTGATTTTACATACTCCTAACTGTGACTAATTATGCAAGATTTAGATTTCATTTTTGCTTTGATTTTTGATGCTAGAAATTGAATCCAGTGTCTTCCAGGTGCCAGTCAAACACTCTACCCTTGAGTTGCATTACAGTCCTCTTAGGGATTATGAGTCACTTCTTCCTGTCTTTGTTATCAACAGTTGCTATTTTGTTCTATTTTAAAATTGATATTTGATTTAATGCCAAAAAAAAACTAATTAAGAAAATGTATTCTACAATTTTTTTCTAGGATAAATAGATAGCTCATTTGATAAAGTGCTTTCTACAAGAAGGACAACCTACATTCAACGACAAATATTTAGGTAAGAAGGAGGGTGAGGTGGTCTGCTACTAACCTCAGTATCAGAGAAACTGAGGCAGGAGGATCTGTTGGGCTTACTGTCCTGCAGACACCACAGATGAATGAGGAAACTCCACATCCCAGAGAGAGACAATGTCCCAAGAAACAAAGTGAGTGACTATTAGCAAACAACACCCAAGGTTTATCTCTGGCCTGCACCGACATGAACATGCACACCTGAAAACACAAACACACACACACACACACACACACACACACACACACACACTCCTACTGTTTTACAGCACCATGCAATAATAACTTTTATATTTTTTCATATTTTGCATAATTAGAATTCAAAATGAGAAATCCCTCCTATAACTAGCTATTTTTAGTTAAATTCTGTTAAAGCTGTCAACTTTTAAAAGCAGTTAATTGCAATTCCAATAACATAAGTAGTTTGCACTGTGGGGGCAGGGGACAAGATATCAAGTCGGGTGTGGTGCTGCATGCTTTTAATCCCAGCGCTCCAGAGCCAGAGTCAGGTCTGTGAGATCAAGTCCAGCCTGGTCTATATAGTAAGTTCCAGGTCATCTGGGGCTACAGGGAGGCCTTGTCTCAAAAAGATAAAAAGATATCAAAAAGCTTGCCAACTTAGTAGGAAGGATGTGAATAATATACGTTTCTATTAGATAGTCTCTTGTGAAACTGTGTTATTGTGAATTCTGGAAGAGGAATATAAAACAATGAGAAAAAAAATGAAAAATGAGATCTGAGATTTATTTCAAAAGAGTTGCTTCTCTTATTTTACATGTGATGTATTTGTGAGAATCTAGGTAGTATAGATTTCCTTTTCGGAGTTCATGGAAACAGTACTTTATCTAGAAGTTTTGATTAATGTTTATCACATTACATAATAGCAACAACAATGTTACTGTGCTCTAGGCCTGATTTCAGATGTCTGATGTAGTAGTTCACTTACTAATGCAACCAATGACAGCAATACACACATAGGATATGTAATTTTATCATATTCATTTTATAAACATGAAAACTGATATATGTGTGTGTGTGTATATATGTATATGTATTAGACAAGGTAAAAGAACAGGAAGCAGCAAAACTTTAATTCCAGCCCAGATAATGGGGCTCAGAACATATCCTTGCAATGTCTAATTTTCTTCTTGACATATAACTTACAAAAACATATATGAGTCCAAATCCTTACTCTTAACCTATTTTTTTGCTTAAATATTCCACAAAATACACTTTGGAAAACATGTTCTAACTACAAACCATTGTATGTTTTCCAATATTTCTTCCCAACCTGTCTTCTGCTGTCCTCATAATGAATAAAATAGTCACTTGATTAAAAAAAAAAAACAACTCTTCACAATGAAATAAAGCTCCTTACACACCCTTTCTGAGCTTTATCTTTCTACAAACACCCCAAGGAAAATGACTGTTTAGATTTATATGTACTTTATTTGTTTATATTTGTGAGATATTTGATTGTATTTCTAGAGATCTAAAATTGCTTTTGCTCTGCACTTAAGTGGTATATTTCCCTTACTTCTAGTTTATAAAAATGACTATGATTTATGCAACTGATATAAATCCACTTTCAAGTTAACGTATACAGAAGAGACTATCTGAAGAAGCTGATAGCCAAGATCAGTTGCTGAAGGCTACAGCTTTTAGAGGTTATTAAAAACCTATCAAGTGGATAGAGCAGTGAAAATATAAGATTTTTAACAATTCGGCTTTAGTTGTCTTCTGAGAGGAAGCGTAATATTGTTGACAGTGAATATTGGTAGGTAATGAACTTTAGAGCTAAGAGGCACTGGAATTAATTTGAATTAAATGTATTTAAAAATTGATTTAACTTGAAACTATCTTCTCATTTCTAATTAAAATGGATGCAATACTAAGAAAATCCATAAAGAACTCATACCACTTTTTCTGTCTGGGCTACAGTATATAAAGTACTTAATACAATGATTTATTTTATCTTTTATTATTCATTTATTTGGTCTTTAGAGAAAGGGTAACTACCCATCAACCTTCCTTGGACCTTGACTCCTTCCTGCTGAAGCTTCCAGAGAGCACCTGGTAACATGAAGAGTTAGCAAGATAACCATTGTGCAGAGTCACCTTTACCCTGCTTTGGGACCAGTCCCAGTCACTTGGTTCTGGGGCTCACACTTTCTCTGATTAACTAGTTATAACCAAATCAACTGATACCCATCACACAGATTTGGACTGAGGCTCCTTTGACCTCCTGAAGATCTCTTGACTAGCCTGCCTTGATCTCTCTGGAGTCTCAAAAAAATCAAATAGAGATCTTAAAACACAGACCAATTAAGTGTTCATACCTGATCAGAGAGCAACAAAACTACAATAACAATATAAATAGTATTAATCTTCAATTCAACGAAGCAGGTCTGAGTGTCATATCAGACACAAAACCAGCACAAGAAGTCCATATACCCAGATGACAATGAAAAATGAAAACAAACCAAATAATGAAAAACCAAAATAATACATCCCCACTAAACACCACCAGGCCTTTAGAAGTGTTCTACAAATCAGAACTAGAGTAACCAGAGGACACACACAGAATTTCAAAGAACAATTATGAACATGGTCAAGAATTAAATGAATGTAAAGAGCACAAAGAGCTCAAAGAAGATAGGGATAAACTCCTGATTGAAGCTAAAGAAAATAGACAGATGAACAAAATGTTAAAGATAATTCAGGATATGAAAAGTAAATTTATGAAAGAGATAGAAATATCAAAGATGTTTCCTGCACTTATGTCTTGTAGGCACTACCTATATTTTCTTATAACAGGTTCAGTATTTCAGGTTTCACATTGAGATCTTTGATTCATTTGGAGTTGACTTTTATGCAAGGGGATATATGTGAGCATAATTTCATTCTTCTCTTTATGGATATACAGTTTTGCAAGCATCATTTGTTGAAGACTGCCTTTCCTCCAGCGTTTATTCTTGGTACAACTGTCATATATCAGGTAGCTGAGATTGCATACACTCATGTTTGGGTCTCTTATTTTGTTTTGTTGACTACATTTTCCCACCAAATCCCAAAAGACTTGTAGAAACATTTTACAGCGAGACCCACCTAGAGGACACCCAGGACACAGAATTTAAAAGAACAATCACAAACATGATCAAGAATATGACTTCAGAGAACACATAGCCAAACAACACAAAGAACTCAAAGAGGATAGGAATCTAACTCCTAATTGAAACTCAAGAAAATACAAACAAAAAAGTGAATTTGTGAAAGAGGTCATAATACTGAAGAAAACTCAGGCTGAAATGAAGATAGAATTGAAAAACTCAATAAGCCAATTTGAAATGACAGGAAAAAGCCTCACCAGCAGAGTGAATGAAATGGAAAAAAAGAGCATCAAGAATGGATAATAAAGTTGAGGAACTGAACCATATAACCAAAGAATTTGACTATTAAAAAGACACACACACACACACACACACACACACACACACACACACACACAATGGTTCCTCAGCTAAGGTTGGGGCCTGCTGCCTATTATCTCAGTTCTATATATGAAAGAGTGCATGAAATCTGGTGGGGGGTATGGGAGGTAGGTTGGGGAGGGGGTCTAAATATGACTAAGATGTATTGTATGAAATGGACAAAGATTCAATAAAAACTGTACATTGAGAAAAATAGGAATGGAATGTTCATTAGATTCTGGATCCTATGGAAAGACCAAATCTATGCATGGTAGGTATAGAAGAAGGAGAAGAATCTCAGGTCAATGGCATTGAACAGAAGTTCAATAAGTTTATAGAGAAAAAATTCTCTAAGAATGACATAATTATAAAGATACAAGAAGCACAGAGAGCACAACATAAACATGATCAGTGTCAGATATGGTGGCACACACTTCTAATCTCAGCACTTGGGAGGCAGAGGCAGGTGGATCTCTATGAGATAGAGGCCATTCTTGTTTCATTGCAAGTTCAGGAAAGTTAGCGTTCACGGGGTGACCCTGTGTGAAAAAGACCAAAAAACTCCCCACAGCACATCAGAGTAAAAACACTAAATGTACAAACAAAGAGAGATACTGAAAGTTGTAAGGAAAAAAATAAGTTACATATAAAGAAAATCCCATCAGAATTACAGATAACTTCAATGCAAACTATAAAAACCAAAAGAGACTAATGTGCATTCTAAATGATCATAGATAGCAACTCAGAATACCCAATAAAACTGCCATGGTCGATGA
The DNA here is from genome assembly GCF_000622305.1 of Nannospalax galili. NCBI lineage: Eukaryota > Metazoa > Chordata > Mammalia > Rodentia > Spalacidae > Nannospalax > Nannospalax galili. The sequence goes on along the minus strand of NW_008360315.1, from coordinate 4,395,088 downwards.
GCAAAGAAAAATCTTCCAAGATACAAAGAGTTGAGAAAACTTATGTCTACAAAACCAGCCCTACAGAGAATATTTGAAGCAATACAAATGACAGAGGAAAGGAATGATCACACACAAGAGGCCACATGAAGAAAACAAACAAAGATACAATTGTGGAAACACAAAATAGGACTAAAAACACAGAGAAAATAAAATGGCAATAATCAATGTATATCTTTCAACAACTTTAAATATCGGTGGCCTCAACTCTCCAGTAAAATGCCACAGACATAAGACACAAAATCCATCTTTTTGTTGTCTCCATGAACTCATCTGATCTTTATGTACAGGCACCATCTTAGGGTGAAAGGATGGAAAAACATATTCAAGCAAATGGGAATAAGAAATAGGAAGGCTTTGCAACTATAATATCTGACAGAATAGACTGGAAATTAGAATTAATCAGAAAAGATAAAGGTCACTTCATTATGATTAAGGGATCAATTGACCAATAATACATTAAAGATATGTATATATAGGAACTAATTTCATAAGTTTCATAAATATAGTATTCCTGGATTTCAATCAAATAAAAGAATCAGGCACATGTAATCTGAAAAAATAAAAGCAGAATTCAATGAAATGTAATAAAGAAAGCAATACAAATACAGAAAATCAATGAATCTAGATCTGTTTCTTTGAAAATATAAAGTTAGACAGAACCCTAGGTCAGCTAACCAAAAGAAAGAAAGAGCAAATCTAAATCAACACAATCAGAGATAAAAGGGGAACCATCACAACAGACAAATTATCCTTAGGTATTTCCTTCAAAAATATGTTACTGAATTTTAAGGTTTTTTTTTTTTTTTGCCTTTTTGAGACAGGGCCTCCCTTTAGCCCCAGCTGTCCTGGAACTCACTATGTAGACCAGGCTGGCCTCGAACTCACAAAGATCCGCCTGCCTCTCCCTCCCATGCTGGGATTAAGTAATATTAAAATATTTTATTTATTATTTTCATTTTAATGTGTATGAGTGTATTGCTTAAATGTAAGTGCACGACGTCATGCCCAGGGAGGTCAGAAGAGGGCATCAGATCCCTAGGAATTGGAGTTATGGACAGTTTTTAGTCATCATGTGGCTGCTGGGATTCAAACCCACATTTTTTGCAAGAACAGCCAGTGCTCTTAACCTCTGAGCCATCTCTCCAGCCTTGATAGATTTATTTCTGTCTTTTTGCATTTCCATGATTATTAAATATATTTAACATTAAAAATATTCCTCTATTGGGTTCTTCCTCATTTTTCTTTTGTCTTCCAAGTCTGGACTAGTTGGCTGGGAAGAGTGGCTGGATACTCAGGTAAGGGTCCAGTGACCATATATATATATATATATAATATTATATATATATTCCTAAGCCATTAAATTTAATCTTTTGAGAACTGTCTTTGTCCTTGCCCCATTTTGAAAATAGTTTTTATTATTTATTATTTTTTAAAAATTTTATGTGTATGAGTGTATTGCCTGCATATGTGTAAGTGCACTTGTAACATGCAATGCACACAGCGTCTGAAGAGGGCTTTGAATTCCCCTGGAAATAGAGTTACAGATGGTTGTTAACTACCATGTGAGTGTTGGGAATTGAATGCAGGTCCTCTGCAAGAGCAGTCAGTGCTCTTAACCACTGAGTCATCTCTTCAATGCCCCTTTCCCCATCTTTAATTGGGATTTTTATTTTAAAGGGAATACAAATTGGATAGGAAGAAGGCAAAGTTTCCCTATTAGCAGATGATATGATTGTATACATAAAGCACCTGGAAGGCTCCACCAGAAACCTCATTGAACTAATAAATACATTCAGCAAAGTTGCAGGATTACCAAATTATCACACAAAATTTAGTAATCTTTCTATATATCACCCAAAACATACTGAGAAAGAAAGCAGGAAAAAATCCAATTTATGATAGCCTCAAAAATCCATAAAGTATCTTGGAATAACTCTATTCAATGAAGTAGAAGGCCTGTATGATAAAAATTATAAGACATTGAGAAAAGAAATTGAAGATACCAGAAGATGAAAAGATGTCCTATGCTCCTGGATCAGTAGGATTAATATTAATAAAATGGACAACCTATCAAAAACAATCTACAGGTTCACCACAATCTCCATTAAAATTACAACACAATTCTTCATGAAAATTGAAAAGCAATCTCAAACTTCATCTGGAAGTGCAAAAACAAAAACCAAAAAACAAACAACAACAACAAAAGAAAACAGGATAGTCAAAACTATCCTGAACAATAGAAGAAGAGTTGACTGCATTACCATCCCTGAATTCAAATTATACTACAAAGTTAGTGTAATAAGGGCAGCATGGTACAAACACAAAACAGAAATCAATGTGGTACAAACACACACAGAGAAATCAATGTGATAGAATTGAGGACCCATAGGTCCATGCACTTATAGCCACCTAATTTTTGACAAAGATGCCCAAAATAGGTGTTGTAGAAAAGACAGCATTTTAAACTAATGGTACTTGACAAACTGGATAGCTATATGTAGAATAATGAAATTACTTGCTTGCGACATGCACAAACTCAACTCCAAATGAATCAAAGTCTTAAACATAAGATTTGATACCCTGAATCTGCAGAGCAAAAAGTAGGGAATACATGGTAACTTATATGCACTTTTTGAACAGTGAGGATCTGATAATATAGACATTAAGTCAACAATTTAGCAAAGAAACCACATAAAGCTATAAAGTTTCTGTATAACTAAGGATGCCATCATTTGAGTGAAGAGGCGCCATACAGAATGGGAAAAGCCTTTACCAACTACGTATCTGGTAGAGAATTAATATGTAGAATACACAAAGTTCTCAAAAAATTAAACATCAAAAAATGCTAGGCATTTCTTAATCCAGTTTAGTTGACAATCAAGACCAATAAGTCACAATGAGGCTTTACGATTAAGGTGTGTCAATTGTTTAAGTCCTATTCATATATTGCATTTCTTATGAGGCATCAATTAAATAAGCTCAAGATCCAATGGGAAGTATAATGTACTCTACTCATTTTCATAAAGCAAACCAATTTTGTATATATTGATTGTAGGTCTGACCAATAGTAATTACAAATGGAATAGACAAGTGGAATTACAAGTGGAATAGACTAATATATTTTTATATTATTCTTCTGAGTCTTTCAGATTTACTTTAGTTTTAGTTATGTATATGTCTATCTATCTATCTATCTATCTATCTATCTATCTATCTATCTATCTATCTATCATCTATCTATCTATCTATATGCATGGGTGGGCAGACACTGAGGCCAGAGATGTCATACTCCATAGAGCTGAAGTCATAGGTGCTTGTGAGTTGCCTGAAATAAGTGATGGGAACCAAATTTAAGCATCTGCAAGAGCAATAATCGCCCATAACCACTGAGCAATCTATCAGGTCCCTATGCTTATATTTTAACTAAAATTTTACCAAATATTTTATTTCTTGGCTCTAAATTTTGTGTTTATATCAATATTTAAACTGTCCTTTAATCCTCTTTATAATTTCAAACCTCATTTATGAGTGTTTTTCAGAATTGAAATATTAATAATTCCCCACTACACTAATTCAGTGCCAAAATATCTATCTCAGCACTCTATAGTAAAGACAATAAAGTTGGGGAAAAACCTGTAAGTTTTTTTCCTCAAAGGTTTTCTAGAAAACAAGCTTCAGAATTATTAAATACTCATTTATTTAGTATTTTCCTTCCCATTGCTGCCCTTAGAGTTGTGTAACAGGGTGAAAACATAAAAGCCTCAGTGTTGTGTTCCTCCTTTTCCTTGTTACCCTCCAATTGTCGTTTATTGAATAGCTGGTGTTTCATTGTAGAATTGCAATTTCTTAAGTTTCTTCAAGATCAAATACCTTAGCTTTACAGAATCTCAATACACTATTTGATCTTCTGGGTAAATATATATGAAAATATCAAAATCCCAGGGATAAAATTGCCATATTGTGAAAAAGAACATTGAAATTTGAAGCAGAGACAGGTATGTTATTATCTGGATAAAATGAAAGGAGTATGCATATAAAATGTGAGCTATTCTAAGAACACTTATGTTTATACATGCATACAAATATAATGTAGATATATGCATATTTATTCACACAAATTTTGCCAGAAATTTGAGGAGTCTGACCCATAGTCCCTCAATTTTGTTTTGGGAAAATAGTGAGTTTGTTAATAGTCACCCTTAACCACTTAATATTTTGAATTAATAGATTTCTCTAAGATAACTACAAGATTTAAAACATTTGGGGACAAATTTCTCATTTTAATTTTAGGTTTTTATGGAGATTACTTGTTTAATCACATTATATTCTTCACTGGGTTTTATTGTAAAATTTTATAATGGAATGTTTGTGTATTTCATACAGAACATCTTAATCATCTTTATATGCCCCACCCATTGAATTTCGTGCCTTCTGTTATTGGTGTTAAGGTCTATCAAGTCAAGTTAGTGTTCCCAAAACATCCCTCAGTGCAAGTTCATCCATTGAGGTCTAGTCAGCCTATGTAGATACCTTCCCTTTAAGAGGTCAGCTCTTCTTCATCCAGAAATTATTAGCTAATAATTCTTCAGCTAAGATTGGGAGATGCTGCCTATCTCCACTGTTCTGTGCTAGGTTTCTGTCTGCTTGAATTTGCATGGGTCTTGTGTATGCTGACAGCATTGCTGTAGGTTCATATGTGCAAGGTCCCAGGAACCAATAGGACTGTATCTCCATATGGTCATGCACTGCAATGCCTCCGTGGCTGTTACAATCTTTCTGCTCCCTCTTCGTCAATGGTCCCTGAGCCGTAGGTGAGTGAAGTTTAATATAGGAGCCCTGTCCAAGGACTCACACACTGCAGACTCTTATTTTCTGCACTTTGGCCATTAGTGTCCTTTTGTGTTTGTGGACCGATGTTGTGTGAGGGAGCTTCATTGATGAGAGTTGAGAGATGCATTGGTATTCTCTCTACCCCTTGTTCCACTATATCCCACAAGCCTTACGTGTAGAGGTTGCACTGTAGATGTGTCACTTAGGTTTGGTCAATTCACACACAATCTTTGTGTGTGACCAGCTGTGGAACACTAATAATCTCTGTCTGTTGCAAAAGAAGCTTCTTTGATGGCTGGTGACTAGGGTACTTGTCTGTAAATATAAGGATCCATATTTGCACATAGTAAGAAATTACATTTGTCTAGGGATGTTTTGGGATTGTCTCTAAGATCCATGACCTCTCCAGGCATGTGTATTTGGCCTATGCTTACAATACCCCATGAGTTTCCTTCCACTGAGTGGAATTTAAGTCCAATTAGATTGATTATCCCCAAGATAAAAGCTCCACTACTTCCCCAATATAGATTGTTGTATCAGTCATTATTGTGATTATTAGGCCTTAATCCTGGGGTTGGACCATGAATTAATTTTCTCCCTTAGAAACTTGCATAGTGCTCTCCATAAGTATGAGATCTAGCCTTCAGGGGAGGTGGCTTCCAGTTCAGTTACATCTCAATTGCACCAAATTCTGTGTAGGAAGTACAGGATCTTTTTCTCAGCAATAGGGTCTTACCTTCACATTCTGGGAGATGATCAAATGCTGTGGCAATAGCATCTGTAATTTGGGGAATCTTTTGGATTCCCTGACCAACAACTCAAAGGGAGGTTTCTCCTGTCTGGCATTGTTTCTTGTTATGTAGTCTTCAGCTGTACACATGGATTCGTGTAGAGATAATGTATGTATAATTTTTCAGAAGGTATTGGGCCTAATACAAGTCCCGCTGGGTTTTTTGCACTAACTTGGCATTATTTACCTCTGGGAATGAAGAAGTAGCTTAGCAGTTAAGAGCAGCACCAACACCTGTAACTCCAGTTCCAGGGGATCTGACACCCTTTCCTGACCTCTATGGGCATTGCATGACATGGATGCACTTATATAGATGTAAGCAATACACTCATACATATAAAAAATTTTTGAAGTATTAAAATATTATACACTGTTTCCTCTTCAGATTGTATAACTTTTTTTTTGTTACTGCTTTGAAATAGACTTCAAACGATACTTTTCACTAAACTTTCAAAATTGTAATGCTTGGGGCAGATGGGCATAGTCCTACATGATTTATGGTGGCAGTTGTTAGAATATCCCAGAACTTCTCCTAAATTAATATTTTTACATGAATAAGAATATTTTCCACCACCTGGCAAAGCAGACTTTGATCTATTTTTTGAGGAAATTCTTTCCTGTTGCTGAGTCTTCTGAGACAAAATGTTCTAGTCTCTGAACAAATGCACTTTGCTGTTTCCTGGACAGCTATTTTGTATCAGTCCACACATTCAAACTGAGAACTATAGAGGGAATGGTTGTCTGCAGCATCTTGCTTTGTTGCATAGAAAGGACTCTCTATGAGGAAAACTCTTATGTGGAATATTTGAACTGACTTAGAACTTTTATTTGCAGTTCGAAGTACTGGGTGCTGGGAACCAAACCCCTGTCCTCTGTAAGAACAGGCAGTGTTCTTATCCCCCAAAGCATCTCTTGAGTCTTGATTTTTGCAATTTTTAGGCAATATAGTTTGACGGGATTAGGTCCTCTCCCCTATTGTCACTTTCCCTTAATGCCCCTTTTCCAATTTAGTGTACTTTATTATATACACAGTATGGCCTGTTTTGTATAGAGTTTCATTTGTCTTCCAACATGTCCCTCAGTGTGGGTCCGTTCACTGGAGTATGTTCAGTCTACCAAGAATTCCATCCATGCAAGAAAATATCTTTCCCCCTCTCAGCAACTATTAGTTGACAAATGTTCCTTAGGTTGGGCTGGGGTTTCTTACCCTGTTTCCCATGTCTATGCTGGGATAATGTCTGGTCTGAGCTTTCTTGGGACTTGGACAAGCTGTAACTATTGCTGTGATTTCATATGAGTAACTGACCAGCTTTTCTGGAAAACTGTTTCCTTACGGTCATGCACCCACTCTGGCTCTTACAATCTTTCTGCTTCCTCTTCTGCAATGATGCCTGATCCGTGGGATGCCAAAGTTTGAAATAGGTGTTCTATTCAGGAACCTCGTGTTCTCTGCACATTGGACAGGTGTGGGTTCCGTTAATCACCATCTGCTGCATAAGGAAACAACTTTTAGAATTGAGAGATGTATTCATCTTAAGTGTACAGGTTGCATTGAAGATGTGCCATTTATGGTTAAATGTCTCACAGACATTGTTTTGTGCTTTTGATCAGTTATAGAACTCTGTGATAATCTCCATCTGATGCAAAGAGAAGCTTTTTGATGAGTTTTGAGGGGTAAATTTGTCTTTAAATAGGAGGATGCATATTTAGAATATAGTACGATATTACATTGGACCAGGGATGTAACAAAAGTAGGTTTTTCTGGGGCTAGAGAGAGAGCTCAGTAGTTAAGAGGACTGACTGCTCTTGCAGAGGACCTGGATTTGGTTCCCAGCTTCCATATGGTGGCTAGCAACCGTCTGTAACTCCAGTTCCAGGGGAATCCAAAGGCCCCTTCTGACTCCCCAGGCATTGCATGATACAGCTGCACTTTCACACATGCAGGCAAAACATACACATTCAATAAAAATAATAAAACATTAAAAATATTTTATTTATTATTTTTATTTTATATGTATGAGTGTTTTGCCTGCATGTATGTAGGAGCGCCCATGTCGTGCAGCTGTGCAGTGCCCTCAGAGGTAAGGATAGGGCATTGGATCCTCTGGAATTGGAGTAAGGGACGGTTGTTAGCTGTCGTGTGGGTGCTGGAAATTAAACCTGGGTCCTCTGTAAGAACAGCCCGTGCTCTTAACCTCTGAACCGTCTCTCCAGTCCAGGCTGCCAACATTGTAGAAGGCTATAGATGATCTGTGTCCTCAGGTGTTACAACAGTGCTGTCTTGAAGAAAATATAATTCAAGTCACAAATGTGAGCTACAGATACCATCTTAAAGATTTTAATAGATGCATTTTAAAAAATCAAATGACATAGGATGAATTAATTGTTTATTGGGCTATACATCTGGGTTGCAAGTCATTGGCTTTCTGTCTTGGCAGCTTACACAGTATCCTCTGATATCATGAGAGCTAGTCTTAAGGGTGGAGGCTTCCATGTGAATTCCAGCTACATTGCTCAAGCTATGTGTTCAAAGTATGGCCTGTCTTCAGCAACAGGGTCTTACCGTCAAGTTTTGAGAGACAGTCAAGGATTGTGGCGATAGTCTGCATCATTTGGGGAGCCTCTTGGACTACCCTGATGCATAACTCAAAGGGTGATTTCCCATGCCTGGAACTGTGATTTTTTGTTATTTAATCATCAGCTATACACATACACTCACATTTGTATTATATGAACATTCACTGTTGGTGGGATTGCAAATTGGTGCAGCCACTGTGGAAATGAGTATGAAAAACTCTTAAAATCTAAAAATAACTTTGCAATATTATCTGATTATACCACTCCTTGGCATATATCTAAAGAGCTCATCCTTCTGCGGAGACACTTGCACAGCCATGTTTGTTCCTGCTCTTTTCATGGCAGCTAAGAAGTGGAAACAACCAAAGTGTCCCTCAGCTGATGAATGGATAGTCATAATGTGGTACACTTATACAATGGAGTGCTATTCAGCAGTAAAGAAAAACATATACTAAGTGAAGCAACACAGACTCAGAAAACCAAGGTCCTTGGGTTTTCTCTCATTTGTGAACCTTAGTTCCAAATCTTGATGTAACTGAGGGAGCCAGGAAAGTGGAAAGGAACCATGGGGATAAGGGGGAAGAAGAAGCTAGATTTGAGAGAGGGGGATGGTAGGAGACAGTAGGGAAAAGGAGGTTTATTTTAACTGGGGAGGGAGTAAGAGGTGCTACACAGGGGGAGTGAGAGAACACATTAATACTGCTTAGATGATGGGAAACACAAGAGGGAAATATATTATTTCAAATCCTAGTGAAAAACACATATACACTATATGTGTATATATGAGTGCATGTATATAGATGAAGAAAATATATAAAAAGAAAACTCGCTTCAGATTGCTGATCAGGGTAGCCCAAGAGACTCTCAGTCAATATTTTAATTATAGAAATTTTCTAGTATGTTTTAACATCTAACAAAATGAATACAGTATCATTAATTTTCTTTTGAAGAATATTGTTTATGTTTCCTCAAAAATTTAGATTATTTTGTCCTAGAAGTAAAATCCATGCAGTTACATCAATGAATTATATTTTCATTGATGGGACCCTTGCATTTCATTAGTGCTCTAATTTTCATTCAGAAGCATAGAACCTCAGACTTTCTCAAGCACTTTATCAGCAGCTCAAAAAATTGCTAAAATATTTTGATATGTAGGATTTACACATTTAGGTAAACAGCTAAAACATACAAATCTCATTTGTTTGCATTTTAAAAATTTTGACCAATCTAGAGTGCTGTTACTAATTTAAGAAATACCTAGCATCTGAATTTGTTTATTCGCAATTATTTTCTCTGTAAAACTAAGACATTCTCAAGAAAATCATATTTCTACTGTGACTTAGGAAAATTAGTATTTTAGAACTACCTCCATTATTTCCATGGAACTATACTTCCTATTC
>NW_008360315.1:4383498-4385369 GCF_000622305.1 Nannospalax galili | reverse complement strand
CAAAAGCTTTTAGTGATTAGTTTAATATTCACATTTCTATGACTAATTTCATCAATTTCTACTGATTGTGGTATTCACAAGACTAGTCAAATCTCATTAAAGTGTACATTTAAAATTGATGAGCTGAATGTATGTATGAGCACCAAACAGAACCCTTTTTGTCAGCATTATGAATTTATAATTTGCAAGTGTATATAACAATTTTTATTTAGTTTATTACAAATATGAACATAGCATTATTTTTTCCTCTCCCTAAGGCCACAAACAAAGTAACCAAACACTTTACCACTGAGCCATTTCCTTAGCCCTCCTCTTTGAATTTTTTTTTTTTTTGCGGGGGGGTGGTGAGAGGAGGAGCTGCTGGGTTTCCTTATAGAAAATCTCTTTTGGGTTTTAGATCTATTACATTATCCTCATTGTTTTTGACGGAAATCAGGTTGTTGGATAATTTCACTGCTCTGCTATTCCCCCGACTGATATTTATTTGGTAAACAATTGGTTACTACAAATAGCTCATGAAAAATTTCAAGCTTATGATTGTTTGCATCTGGGCTGTATATTAGAGAATTTGAGTAGACACAAAATTGATATCTTATTCATTTTTTCTGCTTGCATGTCTGATACGTATTTCTAATTTTCTTATTATATGTGGCTATGCAAAATAAAGTAATTTTCTTCCTAATAACAGAATGACCAGTTTTCTTGGCTGATACAATTTATCTTTGGAATTAATTATTTTAGATGATATTTCTTGTTATTTTAAAAACTTTAGACATTTTTTTGAGAATTTCATACATTAGTACTCTATTTGTATTGTTTCTAACCCTTGCTCCCTCACCCAATCTCTTTACCACATTACCTACCCTCCCTTATTTTCTGATCTCTACATCTATCTATCTATCTATCTATCTATCTATCTATCTATCTATCTATCTATCTATCTATATAATCTGCTGAGTCTACTAAGTGATGAGTGTACATATGTACAGGATTAGGGCTGACTGCTTGAAATGGGATAACTTATCAAGGAAGCCATCCCTAAAGAAAATGCATTCTTTCAACTGTCATTAAATGCTTGTAGCTCTTCATCCAGAGATAAGAGCGTATCAAATTTCCCCCATACATATTGGCTTATCAGCTGGTATTGTCATTATGTAAGTCTTGTTTAGGCAACCACAGTTTTGAGATTTAATAGGTGCTGCTTCCCTGTCATGTCTAGAAAACACAACCTAGCAGCATCTTCTGCTATGTTTCCCGAGACTTAGGTGAAGGGGTTCTGTTATATATTTCCCATTTGGGGCTGGGCTCTTCAATAATTACTTAGTCTCTGCATTTTGACTAGTTTTGGATTTATTTTTGTTATTATTTTAATTCTTGTAATGAGTGTATTGTCTGCATGTATGTAAGTGCATTGATGTCAGCAATGTCTGAGGAGATCAGAAGAGGGTGTCAGATCCCTTGAAACTGTAGGTATGAACTGTTGCTAACTGCTGCGTGGTTTTGGGATTTCGAACCCAGGTCTTCTGCAAGAACAATCAGTGCACTTAACCACTGAACCAACTCTCTAGCTCCAGTTTTGGATTCCTTTAACAGCCTACATCTGCTACATAAAGAAGATTCTCTGATGAAGGGTGAGAGCTGCACTTTCCATAGGATACATGAATAAGGACTGACAAAGCAGTTGGAAACTCTATCAGTTTAGGAACATGGCATCAATAGGTCTTATTCTAGGGTCTATGACCTGATCAGTCACTGCTTCTTAGCTAGGTTTACAGTACTGAGCATGAGTTACTGTTCTTAAGGAGGTTCTTTTGAATGTTCTTGTAGTTATATTGTTCAATTTTCATTACAATTTTTTTTTTAGTGGACTT
>NW_008360315.1:4370626-4383447 GCF_000622305.1 Nannospalax galili | reverse complement strand
TTATATATTTTTTCACCAGCTTCCTAGTGAAAGTTTTCAGACACACATCTTTTCAATTATTATTATTTCATTCTGTTATGAACTTCAAAATGAACCTTTTACATTGCAGACCTGATATAACTTTAAATTCATGGTCTCTATATTTCATTTACCTTAAACACTTAAGCATTACTGTGTTGGTGATTATAGGCATAAGGACAATATACTGACATAACATGACAAATGTTAATATTACCTGCATTCACAGTAGTATGTAGTGGCAATGTATAGAGAACGGCCATTCATACTGGGTGTTTATGTTAAGATTGTGTTCTGATTCACCATTTTATCGTTCTACTTAATTAAATTGCTATTTTAATCTACAGATTAATATTGTCTGAAATCTAATTAAACTATTGGGATATTTCACAGTAAATTTCTTTGTTTCTAAGTAAGAGAAATTCACTTAAACTAACAAGAGAGAAGCTGTGTGTATGTGTGTGCGTGCATGAATTTGCACGTGTTTATGTGAACCTATAGGTGTGTGTTTGTAGGAAAGATTATTAATTTTTTTTAAAAGGACATGAAACCTATTACCTCTATATATACTTTAGGGATCAGCATTAAGATAAATTAACCCCAAGTCATTTCGCTTTGTGTATCATCCAAGTGCGTTTTAAAGTTTTGAAACAGTGGCATGCCTAATTGAAATCTTTTTAATGCATGTCTGCCTCTGTCTAGGGGAGGGAAAGCATCCTTTGTAGGTGAACAGTCATTGCTTGAGTAGATGAAAAATATATCTCCAAAGCACAATCATAAAGTATTATGAAAATGACAAATTCCTTTCGGGCAGACAGCAGAATGAAATATTTACTGCCTCAATATTTTATCAATTCTCAGTGGAAATATGAATATAATAAGAGTTCAGTTCACTTTTGTTTCTTATAATCAATTTATTTTCAATGAAATTTATCCAATCTTTGCAATACACTCATGAATATAGCTGTTCTCAATACTAGCTTCACTCTAGAATTAGGTTGGTGCTTAATGGTTTTGTGATTCATAGATGTCTAAGAATGGGGATGATAAGTGTTAAGTGATAAGTGTTAAGTTGCTAAAAACTGCTATCCTTAATAATTTTTATGTTTTAAGATAAGATCAAACAGCTATCAAGTTAAAATAATGGCTGTTCTGTTAAAACCTGCTAGGTTGCATGAAGTCAAATCCCAAATACATGTCTTAGTGCCCTGAAGACATTAGAGAAGTTACTTAAATTTGTTTATAAATTTGACTTTTTGCAAAAAGTCAACAACACGTTCTAATACAGTGGATGGAAAGCATCAGATATGTTATGTCTTTCATTATTATTGGCTATTACCATTCTTACTGATGTTCATTTATAATCTTTTCATGATTCTAAAGTGATTCTGTAATAACTTTGTTGAAATTAATAGCGAGAGAGGGGCTGGAGCAATGACTATGCGGTTAAAAACATTCATGCCTCTTGCAGAGGACCTGAGTTGAGTTCTCAACGTCCATGCTGCAATATTCACAACCACCTGTAGCTCCAGCTCCAGGACATAAAATGTCATATCTGGCCACTATGGACATCTACACACATTTTGTTTTCATTCTATTTTAACTTTAAATACATATTTTTAATTTTTATTGGGTTTTTGTAATTTCTTATTTTATCTTTCTCTTTTTATATTTTTAAAATTTTGTTTAATAACCATATGATTAGTAGAAGCATTTCATTACACCATTAACATAGTAACGGTTCCAGAGCAAACATCCATCTCTTTCAAAACTGACTATAAATTTTTAGGTTCACAGTGTTGAATTAATACAGTTATACATATTGTATTCAGTATAAATCCTATAAGACATAAAATTGAATGAGGCTTTTTTTTTGATCTTTTGGAGACAGGGTCTTCCTGAAGCCTTAGCTGTCCTGGAACTCACTATATAGGCCAAGCTGGCCTTGAACTCAGATATCCACCTGCTTCTGTTGAATGAGGTTTTAACTTTTAAAAAAGATCTCCATTTCATTTTAAAATATACTGTTTCACACAGAAAACCTCATTTTTAATGCAACTAACACTTAGATGTTTACACATGTGTCTGTAATCTCTATATATCTGATTATTGCTACTCATAGTTGGTTACTTTCTGAGTTCCTGGGCAACTGAGCATGGATATGAAGTCATCAGGTAGCTTTCAATGGTAATGTTTTTCATTTCTACTAAAATCGCAGTAAATTTTCTCCTTCCTGCTCTCTGTTTGACCCACCCTCACTCTCTTCAGGGTCTTGTGCTCCTGACGTGGGTAGACAAACTGATATAACCTATCTTTATCTGATTTTTGCATAGTTTATACCTTTTGGGGGAGGGGAGTGAATTACAAAGAAACGAATGCCCCATTCCTCCCCCACCCCCATTCTGGATCACTTTTGCCCATGGACTGCCTCATCTTGTGCCTGTGAATGCCCACTCACTCCACAGAGTTCTGTGCTGGATCCACAGGGTCTTCATGTGTTCCCCAGCACCCCACAGGGTCCAGGCTAGCTCGCCTGCTCCTGTTCCCTGCTTCCAAGATGGTGTCAACCTCTCCCTTTTTTTTTTGTTCCTATCTTCTAAAACGCTAGGCTCCACCATTCTTCCCAGGATGCCCTGTGATGGACAATAGCTCCTTGGAGGAATAAGTCATTTCTAGGCTACACTCCACCCCTTTCCTCTGGCTCTTTCAATTTTTCAGCCAATCTTCCACAAGGGTCCCTGAGCCTCAGGGAGTGATAGACATAGGGTGATCTCTCTCATATCATGGATAGATAATGACTTCTTTGGCATCCGTATCATTCGTCTTCAAGATGTGGCCCCTGATCTATGTCAGTGGTATTTCCCCTACTATAAAGACAAATGGAGGGAAGTAGACACATCTAAATAAACACAAAAGTAAATACAAATACCTAGAATATATTAAACAGTATACTTGTAATGGCTTCCCTGCTGGGGCCTGTAGCCTTTTTTTTTTTTTTTTGACACAAAGGGTTGGCCTGGTCTACAGTACTAGATGTGTATTCCATCCCTAGGAGTGGGCCTTATCCAATTAGAAATTTGTCAGTTGTACCTATGTTAGTCAAGCCATTATTGCACTTGCACACATAGGTTGGCATCTCCATCATGTGCAGTACATGGGGCCCATTGTTGAGTATAATCATAGGGAGTCTTTCTTTCACAACCATCTGCATAGCACCTTCTGGCACTATGAGAGCCATTCATCTAGTGGCATGGAGTTTTTGGCTTAGTTTCAACTCCATCTTTTCTTCTCTCCCAATCCCATCCTGCAGCATCTTCAACAACATGGCCTTACTGACCTTTTTAGTGTACAACTAACACTAGTGGAAATAGCCTTGGTGAGTTTGAGGACCTCTAGCATCTCTGTCTGACCAACAGCTCATAGGGGAGCAACCCACTCCTGGTACTGTAGTTTTCCTTAACAGTTATATAGTTTGGGAGGCTCTGTTTTTATCTAAAATAACCATAAAATTCCCAAGAATCTTATAGCTATAACTGGCCTTTGTTTCTTCAGTTGTCTTTCAAATGGCTTTCACATCTGTAAAACACTCGAAGGACAGTTAACATCATATGTTAAGTCAATCATAGACATGGTCTTAGACAGCATAGAAAGGTTTTATCCATTTGTATTAACTGTTTTCTCCATAGATCTTTGTTAGGTACCAGAGCCTGGGTAAGAGGCATTAATTTGGTTAGTTCTTTACTATCTTTAGTTATCCTTTTGGAGTCATTCTGCATTCTGGGGATCTTACATGGATCTTCTTTGCATTTTATTTTATCCTTGATACACTTACAGGTATTGGCTCCAGTTGCCTGACCCTGCACCAGGCTAAGAAGGCAGGGATTTTCTCTTGTCCCCACTGCACATGTTGGTCCCCTGAGTCAGGAAGGCCCTGGGTTTGCCTCCTGACTGTAGCCATAGCTGTCATTTCTCCATTGACCATACCTAGCTGCTGGAGGAGGCCTTGGTGTGAAAAACTCTCTCCACCTCTAGTATAGCCTTTATCAGGAGAGAAGTGAACCTTATTCAATCTTTGGGGATCACGAACCACCCTGGGACAGTTTTTATCCTTTGAATGCCTTTTTTAAAACTTTTCTTCTGTTTTTAAAGCTTCTGCATGGTCAGCACTTTTTAGTTACATATGTTCTAATCCATTGGATCACCCACGTGACTATCGCTAACCCCATTAAGCATATGGGGTTTGGCTGCCCTCTCCTCTTCTGGATTAGGGAATCTTAGCCCAACTGACCAGAAGCCACTGCTGGAACTGCACCCCTTTCCCAGGCCCAGATCCCCAAGTTCTTCCCAGACTCCTCTGGTTCGTTTATGCTGCCAATTTTGTCACACTAACTTTTCTCCTTCCCTTTCTCTGTTTGACCCACCCTCACTTTGACCCACTGACTCCTGTCTTGTGCTCCTGATGCAGGTAGACAAACCAAAATAACAGATATTCATTTGATTTTTGCATAGTTTATACCTTTGGGGGGAGGGGAGAGACTTACAAAGAAAGGAATACAAACACCCAGTGCCATGCCACATCTCAGCAGCCTTCCAATCTGGATCTCTTTCACCTACAGTCTGCTTCATCTCACATCCATGCATACCCACTTGCCCCACAGAGTTCCACGAGGGGTCCTTGGGTTTCTTGTAAGGTCCCTGCTGCCCCATGGGGTCCAGGTTAGCTTGCCTTCTCCTGTTCCTAGCTTCCAATCCCTCCCTTTTTTGTTCCAATCTCCCCATGCTAGGCTCCACCCTGCTTCCCAGGGTGCCCTGGGCTCACCCATAGCTCCTTGGAGGAATAAGTTGTTTCTGCACTACAACTAATTAACATGAAGCAAATTTTTATGCTTCTTTCTCAAATATAACTCATTAAAAAATTATTGGTTTGTTTTTGTGTATTTCATACAGAACATTCCAAGCAATCTTATTCATCTTTATACCCATATCCCAAATGGCACCCTCCCATAGCCTCCCTGCCAACTTAAGCCCAAATATTCTGTCATCCCTGTTACTGTCTACTGTGTTATCAGTGCCCCCAGCCTTTCCCTAGTGCTTGTCCATCCACTGAGTATACTCAGCTTATCTAGAGTTCCTTGTTTTAGGAAGATCAGCTCTTCCTCATCTAGCAGCAATCAGTTGCCTACATTCCTTTAGATAAGATTGGGGTCTGCTGTTCATTTTCTAAGTTGTATGTCTAGGAGTCTCTTGGTCCACCCTCACCAACAACTCAAAGGAAGGTACCTCCTGTTTGGCATTGTTTCTTTTTATGGAGCCTTTAGTTATACACATGGACTCTTAAAGAATTATACTGATCACTTTAAACTTTGGTTATACTTTCATTTTGGGTGTTTTATTAAAATATTTTTTTTATTATTTTTATTTTATGTGTATGAGTATATTGCCTGCATGTACGTAAATGCACCCATCTCATGCAATGCTGTGGGGGTCAGAAGAGGGCTTCAGATTCCGCTGGAACTGGAGTTAAGGACAGTTTGTAGGTGCCATGTGGGTGCTGGGAATCAAACCTGGGTCCTTTGTTCTTAACCACTGAACCATCACTCCAGCAACCCCTCTTTGTGTGTTTAAGACAATACGGTTGACCCAAATAAACCAATTTATTTTTACTCTTAATGTCATTTGAAGATCTGTTCCTCAGGATCACATGAGCTTGGGATGAGCCACTGGCTCCTTTATTTTACCAGTTCCATCTACGTGAAGATAAGTCAAAGGTCCAGCTAGACTGTGAATGGCTTCACTTGGAACGTGAATGGCTTCACGTTTCTTCTGTGTCGACCCTCTTCTTTGTAGACTGGAGACTGGTTCAAGACCATCTGATGGGGTCTCCATGGCCTCCTTGATCATGAGGATAGGTGATTTCATAAAACGGTTCTTCATAAAATTTAGATCCCCTCCCCATCCATGCCCCCTTCCCCTCCCCGATACATTTAAGTCCTATCCAGTCAAGCATTTGTACCCAGCTCTCCTCTAGTGCAAATTCATCCACTTGAGTTTAGTCAGCCCATCTTCGATCGTATGTAAGGCATATTCTCCCTCACCCAGTAGTAATCAGTCTTCAATAGTTCTCAGTCTAGGGCGGGCCCACCACTCACTTCTTTCCTTCCCTCTGGGCCCTTGTCCAGTTGAGTTGGCATGGGTCCTGTGTTTGATGCCACCATTGCCACAAACTCACATGTACAAGCTTCCAGTGGCCTGAAAGCCTCTGCTTCCCTGTGTTCATCAACCAACCCTAGCTCTTACAGTCTTTTGCCCTCTTTTTTGTAGTGTTCCCTGAGCCTTAGTTTGGTGAGTTTCAACATAGGTATCTTAGCTAAGGATATACCCTCTGCAGTCTCTTATTCTTAAAAAACAGCCAATTGTGGCCTTTCTTGTGCTTTGCACTGTTGTATAAGGAAGCTCTACTGTTAAGAGTTGAGGGATGCAGTAGTTTTCTCTCTACACCTTGTTCCATTGTATTCTATGAGCCTTAGGTGTGGAGGTTCAACTGCATGATTGTCTACCTAGTAGTGGGCATCTCTCAGACGTATGTTCTCTGTGTCTGACCAGTTGTGGAATTCTGCAATAAGGAAAGACTCCAAATGTTGGAGAGGATGAGAAGAAAGAGGAAAGCTCATTCACTGCTGGAGGCAATGCAAATTCATGCAACCACTATGGAGAGCAGTGTGGAAAACTCTCAGAAAAAAAAAAAAAACCACCACCTAAAAATGAACCTAGCATATTATCCAGTGATACCACTCCTTGTCATATAATCAAAGGACTCATCAGAGTGAAGAGATACCTATACATCCATACAGTGTCTAAACATTAGTGCATATGTATCTCAGGGAGCTGCTTGGCAAAGAGCACAGTGCCATCCATGTTTGCTGCTTAGTTCTTCACAATAGCTAAGAGATGGAAACAACCTAAATGTCCCTCAACTGATGAATGGATAATGAACATGTGGTACATTTACAAAATGGCATTCTACTCAACAGTAAGAAACGATGAAATTATGAAATTAATCAGTGGATAAATGGATGGAGCTAGCGAGTCTTATACTAAATGAAGAAACACAAATAAAAAGCAAGTGACGTATGTTCTCCCTCATTTGTGGATTTTGGCACCAATCCCTTATATGTGAGTATATGAATTCTAATATAACACCAGGAGCCAGGTAAATGGAAAGGATACACTGAGGTAAAGGAAAAGAAAGAACCAGAAAGTGGGGGCTAGAAGGGAGGTGATATTATGGTGGGGGGGAGGTGGGGGAAAGTGGGAGTGTTCAGCAGGGAGAAGAAGAGGGAGGGACATGCAAGAGGCCTTGATGGGGGAGGGGAATAAGAAAAGAGGAATGGTGGGAGGTGGGTGTTATTGGGGGAAGGGTGGGGATATTGGGGGCATTGGGACTGAGGAGGGAGGCAGAATGGAGGGAAAATAATAATAAAGATAAATGAATCTTGAGGTGGCAGGAAACACAGAAGGAAATGTGATGCTCCCCAAACCCAATGAGAAATGCACATATAGTGTCTAAACATTAGTGCATATGTGTACCAGGGAACTGCTTGTCAAGGATCACAGTGCCAGATGGATGAGACCTCCTTTTGAGTGGTGGCTAAGAGTGGCCCAAAAGACTCCCAAAATTATACAGGTTATTGGCTACCTCCCAGAACTAGAAAATAAGACCCTACTCCTGAAGACAGGCATACTTCAGATACAGGACTTGGAGCAATGCAGTAGGAACTGATCTGGAAGCCTCCTACCCAACATTTAGCTGTCATAATGCTAGACGATAATATGCAAATTGTCAAAGGAGAAAAATAACCTAGGTCTAACCTAGCCCTAAAGTGTAATAACCATAATGACTGGAATTGCAAGCTCCCTCTATTGGTTGCAGTAGTGGCACTGTTATCCAGGGGGTAACAATTAACAGCTCTCTAATTGGATATATAGCCCTCTCAATGGGAGTGAACTCATGGGTGGCACTGTAAACTCAGCGAAATATACATGGCAGGAGAGGACATACATACTAGAGAAAATCCTGTCTCTTTCATATCTCTAGACAAATGAAATTTCTTACCATATCCTAAATATGGATCCTTATATTTATAGACAAGCATAACATACACAATTCTTCAAAGAAGTTTCTTTTTCCTTCTTTTGAAATATTTTTACTGTACATGAATCTTGTTCCTTTGAAAATTCCCAGTAAACTATGAAAATGCAAGTGTAGATTTGGAGCATTTATATGAATGATATTGGGTTTTAAATATTCCTCTCTTTCATAGGTTTCTAACTGTAGCATTTATGCAGGATTGGGAAGGTGCTATTAGATATAAAATTCACAAATTTTTATTTTATAGTTCAGATCTCAGTTATGGAATGAACAACAATATTGGGCAGCTGAGAGTGACCACTAAGCCTTATCTTCTGCCAAGCATGGGTAGGAAACCGAAGGTGCCAACAGGTCTGATTTCTCATACAAGTGTTTTAGACAGAAAATTACATACAGGATTGTCACATGTAGGCGTGAGTAGACTAAGTCCTCGATCCCATCTCAAACTGTAAGTTCCAGATTGGAAACACCAGAGAAGGAAGAATTTTCTACCTATATTTTCAGTGCAATAGTCAGTTTTTGATTTGTACAGTTGGGTGTCTTCTCAAGTATAACAGGTGTGAGAAATTTTCTGCAGCTGAGCTCCTGGAACTGGTTTATACCAACTTTTTCCATGAATCAGAAATAACAATTTCTCAACAGTATTTATGGCTAGTAGTAGTTTGAATATTTCATTGAATTGTTACTACCAGTGCCCTTATAGCAGTGAGTTCTGGGTACATCTCAGCCATGGCTCTTGAAATTTCAAAACTTGGACTGATGCGTCTAATAAAAATGATTTCAGCATGGAATTTTGGAAGGTGATTGGGCTAAATATGTATAGTCAATATTTAATCTATTCTGGGTTAGTTATTTTTGGCACTATAACAGAATACCAAAGATACTGCTTTATAATTAGGAAAATTTGAGAAGTCAATTGTAGAACCTGGAAAAAAAATCAGGATCAAGTAGCCAGTATCTTCAGAGGACTAAGCTATTGCATCATTGAATGTTAGAAGCAGACAGGACATGAGTGCAAAATGGTAGAAGCACACAGGACATGAATGCATGACTGCATTCTTCCTCTTATAATGTCATGAGCTAATCATGACTTAAATATCCCATGTCTTAATATTATTAGAGTGGCAAAGTTCATCAGGAGCTTTGATGGGCATGGACATTCATACCATAATACATTTTTCTACTTATTTAATGCTTTCTTGCTTTAAAAAATATTTAAACTGTTAGTTTTCCAAGAATAATACATTTATAATTTCATCAACAGTACACTATCTTGATTCCAGTACCTTTTTTTAAAAACATGTGTGAATAAGGATCTGAATATTTTAAACTTCTATTAAAGAGGAAACATATGAAAGTCTTTTCCCATGTCTGGAATTATCACAAGCTTATATGATATACAAGCTCATCTCTAGAATCATATGTGGTAATGGCTTTTACAGTGTGGACATACTCTGTACAGATGACTTTTACATAATCCTGCCATATAATGTAAACAAGATCACTTAGCTATGTCCTCTTGTGATCTTGGTATATGACCTTAATTCTCTATGACTCTTCATTTCCCTGGAACCAAAATAATATATGAATGTGTTTATACATGCCTTATTATCTATCAAAGCACTGAAACAGTGTTATTTCATTGCAAACAATGACAGAATAATAGTTGAGTGTGGTACTCTAGATCTAGTAATGAGATTAAAGGGAAACATTCTTCTTTGATAAGATAAAGGTCCAACTCTTACAGTTCCAAGAGAGTTCTGAACAAACATTCTCTCAGTAGCTGGGTCCACACTTGGCCTTAAAGTAGATGCTAAGGGTCAGATGGTTTTTTGTTTGTTTGTTTTTTCTTTTTTGTTTGTTTTTTCTTTTTTTTTTCTGGTCTTTTTGAGACAGGGTCTCCCTGTAGCCCCAGCTGGCCTGGTACTCACTATGTAAACCATGCTGGCCTCGAACTCACAGAGATCTGCCTGCCTCTGCCTCCCGAGTGCTGGGACTAAAGGCATGCACCACCACACCTAGCAGTCAGGCTGTTTTTGTTTTTTGTTTGTTTGTTTGATTGTTTATTTATGAATGTATAATTGCAATGTGGCAGAAATGCCATTCTCATATAATTTACAAGTATTCCAATAGAGAGATTTTGCATGAATAAAATGTAGCGCATACTGTCTCATAACTAGTGAATAATTTTGTTTCACTCCATGGGCTGTCTACAATAATATAACTATTTGGTATTGAGTTTATTAATCTCCCTAGGGAATAAAAGACCAAATAATGAGCAATACAATCTTTTCTTATGTTCTTTATTTTATTAAGATCAATAATCAGCTTGAAATATAACTTTAATAATACAAATTAACTTATTAAAATTCATGGATTATAGTCACTAAGAATGAAGCCATAAAAATTCCAAACTATAAATCATATAATATTTAGCATGATACTGAAACAAATATCTAAGGAGTGATATAGATATCAAGGCCATTAAGTATAAGAATTGTATTATATATTTGATCACAAAGTAATATTATTTATAGGTAAAAATTTATGGTGAGAAATACATTTAATTATTTGCATTCATTGTCCTTTTTCTATATAAACCTCACTTACTCCTGATTAGTTTTTTCTTGCTTCTTTGTGTTTATAGCCCTCTTAGTTCATTTGTGTTCCTATAACAGAATGTCAGAAGCTGATGTTTTTATGAAGAAAAGATTTATTTTAAGTTTTGGAGATCCAAGAGTATGGCACCAGAATTAACTTCTCATAGTAACTTCATAACTGACAACAGGACAAGAATTGTGTGTGTGTGTGTGTGTGTGTGTGTGTTTGTAAGAGAAAGACTTCTCATGGTAAGACTGGAAACAAGAAACTTTGGTGGAGCCATGACCAAATTGGTCCTCTGAAAACTACACAGATTCTTTCCTGAAATGATGCCTCCATGATCTTAAAGCCCCTTCCACCTCAACACCGTCACAGTGGGCATAAACATTACAGTGTATGAAGCTTTGAGGTCAAACCATATCTAAAGCATGGCAAGTACTGGGAATTAAATTCTTCACTGGCCTTGGTTGGAGGTAGTTCCCAGTAGTTTCAGCTGTTGGTGCGTTGTCTTTGTTGTATCTCTGGACTCTGGTCATAGTCCTGCCCTTATGCAGCTTCTCCTTAGCACCAGCACCATCACTATGAAACACTGTCTTCACAAAGCATGACCTTCATGACGTTCATTTAAAAAATAAATATGAAGTAATTGTTTAAGGCAGAAGGATCCCTGGATGCTTTTACCTAGAGATTGTACATATTCAAGGTGACAGGTTCACAGTCCATGTAAAATGTCTGGTACTGTAGGTGATAATGGAAGATAAAAGGAGTCTGAGAATGAAAATTTGAGACAACATGACTTTAACTTTCCTTTAAGAAAATATTTTTTGAACTGGGTATGGTGGCTAACATCTGTAATCCCAGCACCTGAGGCAGAGGCAGGTGGGTCTCTATTAGATCTAGGCCAGCCTGGTGTACATGATGAGTTCCAGACCAGCTGGGGCTACAAGGAGACTGTCTCAAAACAAACAAAAAATAAAATTATTTTTTGAGGCATGGCTTCATGCAGCACAGGCTGTCCACAAACTTTTATGAAGCCAAGAATGACCTTGAACTTTTGGTCCTGCTGTCTCCACCTCCTAAGTGCTAGGATTACAGGCCAGTTAATGCAGTGCTGAGAGTTGAGCCCAGGGCGTCATGCGTGCTACGTGAGTACTCTACCAACTGTGATCCCGATCTCCTTTTTATACGATTTTAAGAATAATAAAAGCCCTATATCATGCCAATTGTACACACACACACACACACACACACACACACACACACACACAGAGCTCATGTGTTTTCCAACATTCATACTATTTGAGAATCCAAATTGTCTGGCCAGGAATATTTGGTTTTGAAAATCGTTCCATTTGTGACAATTTGATATCTACACTACATAAAGTAGGACTTCAAATGAAATGGGTGCTTTTTGCCTTGTTGTCTTAGATAAACTCCTACATAACTTTAGGATCTATTGCTCTTCATAAGCATGTAACTATTAGAAACATCATTCTATAAACTCACTCCCTGAGACTAATTGACATCTAAAATAAAAATAAAATGTCTCTTTTTTAAGAAAACAATTTAAAATGTTTACATTTTGTGTTTTTTGCTGTACATGTGAATTTTATGATGCAAGAAAATATCACTTTCTAAGAGTGACACTAAAATCAGAGATATTCTCCTTTAAAATATTATTTGTTTATGCTTTAGCTTTCCTAAGGCTTTCTAAGCAAAACTTTTTGACTCTCTTATTAAATTACATATAACTTTAATATTTAAAGATACCGTTTCTAGCCTTAGGGTATAATGTAAAGCTCATGCGAGGTGTTTTTGAAGACTTACAATGAGAATTGGTTTTTCATCTCCCAAACTGTCATTCCAATACACATTTTTCTTCTTCATCCAACTTCACGAGCCTTTATCTCCAGCTTATCACTGTGTTATTTCTTCTATTTACCATTTTTTAAATGAAACCTTAGGCTGATATATGGTAAAGCATTCAGTAAAAGAGTTGCACAAAAATAAGGTTTTAAATATAAATTGTTCTGGAGTTTTCCAATCTATAGGA
>NW_008360315.1:4356856-4370586 GCF_000622305.1 Nannospalax galili | reverse complement strand
ATACACATACGTATATGAATGTGTCTGTATGCACACATGTGCAAGGATGCACTTGTATATGTAATATGCACATGTGTGCGAAGGACAGAAGTTGGCTTCAGATGTCTCACTTAATTGCTCTCCATCTTATTTTTTGATGCAGGGTCTCTCCTTGGAGCCTGGAACACAGTGATTCTGTTAGAATGTCTTACCAGCAAGCCCCAGAGATCATTTTGACTTCATCTCCTCAGTGCAGGGATTTCAGGAATGTGTAATATAGTTAGATGTTTTACATGGATCCTGAGGCTCCAGGCTTAGGTATTTATGGCTATGTGTCAAGAACTTTATTCAGTGAGCTGTGTTTTCAGCTGGGGAATTGTTTTTAATTTAATAACTTTTAACAGATTTCCCTCTTTAACTTTGTAAAAGGAGTATGCATTCTATTTATTCTATTCATGAATGATATATAAAGACAATAGAATATATATTTTGTGTGTTTGTATGTGTGTGTACATGGTTGTATGTAGGTAGGTACATATGTACATGCAGATGCACACACATGTGTGTGCATTTGAGTGTGAAGGACAGATGTCAGTCTCAGGTGAATTCCTCAGGAGCCCTTCACTTGGGATGCACAGATTAGTCGAGGCTGGCTGGCTCGGGGATGCTCTTGTCTCTCCTTCCCTAGGTATTTATTTAGGTGCTGGGGATTAAACTTAGATCTTTGTGCTTGTGTTGCACACACTTTACTAACTGAGCACTTTCCTCAGATCCCAGTTGTAAAG
This sequence comes from Nannospalax galili, assembly GCF_000622305.1. Classification (NCBI taxonomy): domain Eukaryota; kingdom Metazoa; phylum Chordata; class Mammalia; order Rodentia; family Spalacidae; genus Nannospalax; species Nannospalax galili. The sequence goes on along the minus strand of NW_008360315.1, from coordinate 4,369,822 downwards.
TTTTGTATTATGTGATTTAAAATGAAACATTAAAAATAATATTTTAGTATTAATTGATATTAACATTAAAACTATTTGTTAATTGCTGCAATTAAATGAAGATAAATTCCATATTGGTAACATCTAGATTTACTATCCAACTCTAGAATTTTACAGACAAAAACTCTTTAGCCAAAATTATGTGGTAAAGCATACTACACACCTTAGAAATCACTGTTTTGGTTTGCCTTGTTTTGGTGTATAAGTTTTAAGATTTGCTTTTAAAATATACATCCTTTTAAAACATATTTTATTATTTTTTGTGTGTATATGGGTAATTCCTGCATATATGTAAGTGCAGCCATGCCATACAATGCCCATGGAGGTCAGAAGAGGGCATCTGATACCCTGAGACTGGAGTTACTGACAGTTGTTAGCTGCCATTTGGGTGCTAGGAACTGAACCCGATCCTCTCCAAGAACAGCCAGTGCTTTTAACTGCTGAGCCATCTCTCCAGCCCCAAAATGTACATTTTTAACCAACACAGAAACTTTTCAAATGAATAGTTTGTCAATGAATTACCTTTCTGTGTGTCAAAAATTGAAAATTTTAGAAAAGATAATTGATAGATAATTACCCATAGATGCTATCCTGAGTCTATGATTTTACTGTTGATAGCAAGGTCATCATTATTTAACTTGATTTTCTATATTTTAGGTAAACTCTATACCAAGAGTTAAACATTTCTATTTAATCTTAACACAGTGAAGTAGCATAAAGTTTTACTCCAATAGTAATTATGGGATGTAAGAATAGAAGGTTTTTTTATTTTCTCAAAAGTATTTTACTAATGTACAAGCACGCTCTAATAGATATTTTCCTGAGGCACACATAATAAATTGAATCCATTACTGCATATCCTTATTTTGGCCACTGGGGTTATTGTCAGAGTTGTGTCATTATTTTTACGGTATGTGGAGATGCTAAATCTCAGCATTTATATTGAAATGAGGCTCTCCCTTCTCCACTGCATTTAAAACATTATCACTTGCATGAGGGTAAATTAGCATTGTTTCATACCATGTTAAGATGCTTTGTTGATGTATAGCTGAGGTTTTTATGAATTCAAACAATTCAGTTTTTATTATCTGTGTATATAATGATTTATTTTAATTTTAGAAGTTATTAGTGAATACAGATACATAATGAATAATCAATACTAGAAGTTATTAGTGAAGAGAGATACATGATGAATAATCAATACTTTTTAAATTAGAGGGTTGATCAAACACCAGGCTCCTGGATTTCTATATCATTTATATGTAGACATGGCTACAGTTCCACAAAGTCAATTCTGAATTGGCATGTGGTTTTATGCCACCCTTTCATGGAAATGCATACACTCACCATGTGTAAACATTCAGGAAGATTGGCTTTATATGACAATGCCACTTTAAAACTTTTACTGACTTTTAATATGAGGCATAGGCCACTGCCTGAAATAAACAAAAACAAAACAACTGAGTTTTCCAACTTTTACCTTCTCCTCACAGAGCATTTCTGCTTTGATGATTAAATATAATCCTCTATCATGAAAAGAAGCTTGGAAACTCAAATGTACCATTGCATCACTTGAAATAACTGCTATACACTGACTTTTATAGATCAGCATAAAGTATGATTGGGTATTGAAGTGAAGTAGCTTTAATGGTGACAACAGAAAATGAAAAAGAAATCTCAAAATTGATATGGAAACAAAAATATCCCAGATAGTCAAATCAATCCCAAACAATAGAATACCATTGGAAATATCACCATCTCCTATTTCAAGTTGTACTACAGAGCTACAGTAATAAAATACCATGAGTTTGGCATAAAATCAGGTGCATTGATCAATGGAGTAGAATTAAAGACCTTGATAGAGGTCCATGATCTGATAGCCACCTGATTTTTGACAAAGAGGCCAAAATACATGTTATAGAAAGACAGCATACTGACAACTGAACAAATGTGCTAGTCAATCTGGATAGCTACATATTGAAGAGGAAGCTGGATCCTTTTCTCTCCCCTTGAACAAACCTCAACTCCAAATAGATTGAGGACCTCAACATAAGATCTGGTAACTTGGATCTCTTAAGGAGAGAAAAATAGGCAATATGTTTGAACTTACAGATACAGGAAAGGACTTTTTGAACAGAACCTGTAATGACAATACTAACAATTCACAAATGAGATCTCACAAACTAAAAAAAATTCTGTATAGCAAAGTACACCATCATTTGAGTGAAGAGGCAGCCCACAGAATGAGGAAAAATCCTTACCAGCTATATGACAGAGTATTAGTGAACTCACAAAAGGAAACTAATAATCCAATTATAAATTCAGGCATGGGTCTGAACAGAGAATTCTCAAATGAACAGATTTATTTGAGGAAAGAGTTTTGATTGTAGCTCCTATCTCATTGCTGTAATGGGTTTATGTTATCAGTTCAGGTTATTTATATCTTCTGTTTTTTATTTGGGTAGATGATATGCATTTTGAAATTCTTCTATTTCTTCTAAGTTTTCCATCTATTTAGAGTATAGGTTTGCAAAGTAATCTCTAACAATGTGTACTTCACTGGAACGTCTTGCTGATTCCCTTTCTGTCTCTAATTCTGCTCATTTTTGTCCCACCCCTTTCTTTTTGTCAGATTAGTTAAGGGTTTGTCAGTCTTATTTATGTTCTCAAAGAACCCACTTCCTTCAGTTTATTTTATGCATTTTTCTTTTAGTTCAGTTTTATTAATTTCTTTTCTAGTCTTTCTTATTTCTTCCCATAAACTGGGATTTGAATTGACTGCTTGCTGTTTTTCAAGAGTCTTAAGAATGTGTCATTACATTTTTCATTTTGTAACTATCAGATTTTGTAATGTGAGACCTTATCTCCATGAACTTTCCTCTTAGGACTGCCTCGGCTGGGTCCCAGAGGTTCCATTATGTTATGATCCTTTCCTTTGTCTCCAGGAATTTTCTAAATTTCATCTCTGGATCACTCATTGCTCATTCAAAAATATTTTTGTATTCTTCATGTATTTTTGTGGTTTCTGTAGTTTCTTTTGTTAATTTCTACTTTTATTCCTTTGTGGACTGATAAGATGAAAAGAATTATCTGACCTTTTTTTGTATTTCTTGAGACTTGCTTTATATTCTATGATTTGATTAAGTTTGGAAAAGGTTCCAGAAATTGGGAAAAATATCCCATTTAAGACAATGTTCTCCCCCCAAGTTAAGTACCTGTGAAAACACCTCAACAAAGAGGTTGATGTTTCTCAACAGACTTTTACCAAGAAAATTTCACGACATTGAGAGAGGAATTAAAGATTATACTTAGCAATGGAAAAAACTTCCATGCTCCTAGGCAGCATGTGTGTGCATGTGTGTGTGTGTGTGTGTGTGTGTGTGTGTGTGTGTGTGGTGTGAAGAATCATTATTGTGAGAATAGCTATATTACTGGAATTTATCTACTGATTTAACGTTATACCTATCAAAATTCCAATGTCATATTTTACAGGTAGAGAAAAATCAGTCCAAGCCTTCATATGAAATCACAAAATACCACAAATGGCCAAAGTGATCTTAAGGAATCACTTTAAGTGTTCTTACACAGCTGAAGATATTATAATACCTGACTTCAAATTATACTGCAGCACAATAGTTATAAAGACAGCTTAGTATTGACATAAAAAGTGACAGGTAGAAAACAGTATAGAATAGAGGACCTAGAAATAAACAGATAAGTATAACTACTTAATTCTTGACAACGGAGGCAAAAACAGACATCAGAAAAAAGCCCAGTCAACAGATGGTGCTGGCAAAACTGGGTATATACTTGCAGAAGTATGAAATTGGACTCATATTTTACATCTTGTACAAAAAACATTTCAAAATGGATCAAAGTCCTGAATAGAACACCTGATACACTGAAATTTCTAGATGAAAACAGGGCATATTCAGGACATAGTGATAAGCAAGGACTTTTTGAACAGAGAAAGAAAAGCAGAATACTAGCCCTAAGTGCCACTAATTTGACTACATGCAATTAAAACATTTCTGAACAGAAAAGGAAACTCAGCAGAAAGACACACAATGCTTAATGGAAGAAAAATCTTTACCAGCTATATATGACCAAGGGGTTATTGTCCAGAATTAACAAAGAACTGAAGAAATTTAATATCAAGTAAATAAAACCACCAATTAACAAATGATCTAACAAAATTGAATGGACAGTTTGAACAAAAAATTACCAACAATTATTTAAACCTATTCAACACTACTAGACATATGGAAATTAATACTCCTTTGAGATATTACCTTATCCTGTCAGAATGGCTATCACCAAGATACTCAACAACAAATGTTGAAGAGGATATCAAGAAAGTGGAACCCTTATTTACTGCAGATGAGGGTACAAATTAATACAGACATTATGAAAATCAGTTAGGATGTTTCTCAAAAGATTGAAATAGAATTAACATATGACCTATCTATTTCATTCCTGGCCAGATACCTAGAGATCTTTTTACCTTTCCATAGAGATTTGTGCACCCTCATGCTTATTCCTGTTTTATTCCTTGCTATAGCAAGGAAATGGAACAAAGTTAGTTGTCAATCAATACATGAATGGAAAATGAAAATCTGGTCCACATGTAAAATAGGATATTATTCAGTGATAAAAATTAAATCACAAAATTCACAGGAAGATTGGGTATAATTAGAATGTATATAATAAGTGCGCTCATTCAACTCAGAAAGTGAAAAGAAAAATTGCATGTTCTTCCTCATATGTGGGTCCTTGCCTACAATGTATACTTGTATATACGTAAACAAATCATGTTTGTATGCATAACTTAACATTTAGAAAGTTTAACAAGAAGGGAAAAATTTAAAAATGAGTACTAATGAGTTCACAGTGTTCTTCACATAAGTCCTTTGAATATGCTTTCAAGATAGAACACAATTTTCAGTACAAAATAAGTCCTTAAATGGACATTATCCACATTTGATTCCACTGTGGATGCTACCTTGTCAGTAAACCTGAATTTTAAATTAGGTTGTGGTGAGGTACGTCAGGACTGACCATGGCAACTTTGTGTTGCAGCCCTACGTGCTCCCAGTTGACTCCAAGTTTGGCCCAGCACCAAGGTATGAGTTTGAGAACAGGTCAGCATGAACATAATTCTCCTGCTAATGGCAGGTTTATGGTTTCTGTACTTTCCACTTGGCTTACTCTTGCAGAATAGAAATTGTTAGGGTGATTTTCCACCCCTAAGCTTGGGAATTTAAACTTTTCACCCCTGAATGTGGTTTCTCTATAAAACAGCTTACACTAAAAAACAGCTCAGGATGGCACTTGGGATTGATTAATCAGTGTAGTCTCCAGCTGGCTATGAAGACTTTCTTTTGGCAATACTTTGTGTCTGAGTGGTCCCTGGTGAAATACCTCACAACAATGTTTATTATTGATTGAATATACCTGTACATTGCAGTTATTTGCTAATATTAATAAATAATTCTATAAAGAAGATAAACAAATGGCTGAAAAATATTTGTTTTTAATTTGTTTATTGAACTTTTGTAATTTCATACAACAGTTCTCAATCAAATTTAGAAACCCTCACCATCCATGTCCCCCATCCTCCCACCAGATTTCATGTATTCCACCATACATGTTAAGTCCTATTCAGTTAATTATTTGTATCCAGATGAGAAATGCTTTTAAAATGTTCAATCTCTTTAGTCATCAGGGAAATAAAAATTAAAGCTACTAGGGGATTTTTATCTTGTACCAGTTAGATTAAGTTCATAAATAAATCACAACAAATTCTGGCATTGATGTGGGAAAAGGTAACACTTATTCACTGCTTGTGAGAGGGGAACTAGTATAGTCCATATGGAAGTCAGTATTGAGGTTCCTCAGAAAAATATAAGGAGATATACTGTATGATTCAGCTATACCACTTTTAAAAGGGTATGTTCCCTAAGGACTCTATTATCTGCTACAGAGATACCTGTTCATCCATGTTCATTGATGCTATAGTCACAAAAGCTGGAAAATGGAAACAGCCTAAATGTTCATGAACTGATGGTACACATACACAATAGAATAGCATTCAGCTAAAAACGTTAAATTATCAAATTTGCAGGTAAATATATTGAGCTAGAAAATAATCATTCTGGGTGAGGTAATCCAGACCCAGTATAGCAAAAGCCACATATGTGAAATGCTAGCTTTCAATGTTTAGATATTTTTTTATATTAGAAAATTCATAGAGGTCAGAAAACTAGTAGGGAGTTATGGGTGGGGGTCAATGATGGGGTGTAGACTACAAGAGTTATGAATCAGGAAAATGGAATAATGGAGCAAAAATGGTTCAATGGGGTGGGAAATAGAGGGGTGGGGTAGAGGAGTGTGTATGGGTGGGATAAATAACACTAAAGCCCTTAAAAACACCTGGAAATCAATTGTAGCAGTGACATAAATTAGATAAATGAATAAAAGTTGTTTAAATAGAGCTCTGCTATAAGGGGAAATAATGCCATTCCTGAACATCATTGGCAATCAAATAAGAAGCCCAGTGCTATGTATAGGTTGCCACTTTTAGCATTGTTGGTCAACTGGGTTCCTTGGAACCTCCCCAACATTACAGGATGCTGCCATTGCTCTTTGTTCCCCTATAGAACTTGCTAGTAAGACCTTATTGCTGAAGATACCATGTGCTCGAGTCACAACTTATAGAGTAAGCTGGTAACGACCAAGATAGCTTTAAGGTTTATACATACTACAATGGAAGAAAAGTTTTACGTGTCTTACCCATCTATGAATCTTGTGAGCTACAATCATGACTGGCTTGGAAAGAGGTGCCAAATGATGCAATGGTGGCATCAGCATTACTCGAGTAACCAACCATATTCTTATTGCATTTAAACCTTGTTCCACAAGATGGAACTCATGCCTAATATTTTCAACTGGCCCAAAAACTTATGGTTGTATAAGTCATATGCTCTATGTGAAAGCCTAATACTATTATGCTAAATGGACATAATAATAAACTGTTCACTAAGTTCTTATTTTCATACTTATAGATTGGTACCTCTGTCAATCCCCTGTAGTAGGTGATTAATACAGAAATATACAACTGTTTAACATGTAGAGAATGGGATATTGGAGCACTCAGCTCTAAATGAGACATTTATGCCATACTCTTTTCCCCAAAGACAGGGATCATTGCAGAAAAGGGGCAGAAAGATTGTGAGAGCCAAAAGTAGTCCATCTCTATAGCAACAGGACAGCACCTTTGCCTCTTTGCAAACATGGACTCACAGTGGCTGTAATTGCACACACAAGACTGAAAGACAAAATTAAGCCATCTAAAACCTGAAATAGATGGTGATGAATTCATAAAGTCCTACTCATAGCAGAGGAACTGTTAGCTTGGTGGTTACTGGGGTGTGAAGTCCATTTTCCTCAGGGACGTCACCCCTGGGGGGTTATCCATGCCTCAGTATACTGACACACTCAGGTGCATACAGGAAGCACTCAAATAACACAGGGTATTTTTTTCAGAAAAGAGCACATGAGGTGAAGAGGTGAGGGTGCTGAGAGGTAGAGTAGACTGCAGGGGGATGCATATGGGGTGGATTTCATCAAAACACGTTATATGCATAAAACTTTTGAAGATTAAAACAATTGATCACAAAAATGAAATTTCAACTTTGGGGTCCCCAAGGCCACCTTCAGTCTTTATAATTTGGCAAAAGGGCTCACAAGACTTAGAACAGTTATTATACTTAATTGTTATGGTTTATTACACCAAAAATAGTATTTAAAATCAGCATGGGAAAAGGTACATTGGTTCAGCGAGACCAGGTATTATGTTTTGGATTTACCCTTCCAACGGTGTCAATGGCAGTACGCTGAATTCTCTCACCAACTGTGCTGACGTACAACTTGTTGCTAATAAGAGAGTTTTACATAAATTTTACATTCTGGAGTTTTTATTGGGGCTCAGTTCCTTAAACTCTAGGACTCACATGACTGACAAAGTCATTCAGACTTCATTCTTTCTCTTGTGATATCAACAGAGGTTGACCTAATTTACATTGCTCTGATAGATAAAAATTTTCATGCTACATTAATCCAGCATGGTTCATAGCCTCAGACATAGTAAGCCACCTTGTTAGATCAAATGTTCCAAAGGCTTGAGGTTATTTTCCACCAAACAGCAATCCTGAAGGTAAGGCCTATTGAAACTGTGCAGAGGTTGTGTGACCCAAAGCCACTGACGTAACCTTTCCTTAACATCTTGCTTTATGATCTCTTTGTCATCTGTTCTCTCTCAGGTATAAGATTCTATTCTAATCCTGACCTATTTCCTGCTGTCAATCTTGAACTATTATATTCATTTCATCAATTCCTTTGCACAGTGCTCATCTTTTCTCCTCTTATCCTATTAATAAAAAAGACAAGAAGGTAAATGTGAATAGTTATATTGAGTGTGGCCAAGAAGGTAGAAACATTAAAACCAACGGACTCTAATATACATTTATATATTTATACATTTCAAATACTATACATTTATATAGTATTTGAAATTTATGTGTATGAGTGTACTGCCTGCATATAGGTTGGTGCACCTGTGTCATGCAATGACCACAAGGGTCAGAAGAGAGTGTCAGACCCTATGGAACTAGAGTTATCAACAGTTGTTAGCTACTGTGTGAGTGCTGGGAATAGAAACTGGGTCCTTTGCAAGAGCAGCCAGTGCTCCAGTCCCTAATATGTATTTTACATACATATTGTTTATGTATCAACACTACATAGTCAATTTTAGTGACTTTATGAGCATTCAGGTTTTTTTTTCCTCAAAAAGTCAACTAATGTTTACACCTATTTCTTTTGGTTTTGTCATCACTGTAGCTGGCTGTAATTCAGGTTGCCACAGCTCATTTTCTTGTGCATGTTGTCACCATTGTTGTAAGTTTACGTGAAAAACTTGAATGAAAAACTGGAAATTCTTCTGAAATGCTCTATGGTCTATAGATCTTTCTTAGTGGTCACTTTTCTACCACACATAGTGTTCCAGCTCTGAACTGTTGTTCTGGTCCTCTGCAGGTTGCCACTTACAACATTCTGAATGGCCTCAGAGGACTGTTTATGTACTTCTGCTTTTTTGATTTGCACTCATTTTTTCATTAAGCCATCGAGTAAAGCAAAGGATGAGCTATAATATTTATGTAAACATAACTTGGCTAAAGCTAAGATATTTACAGTCTTTGGAGATATCATAGTAAATATGATGCTTTGTAGACCAGAGCCTACCCAAAGACTTACAGTGATCATCTGCCTTCTCACTTCCAAGCTTCCACCACGTTGCTTTCCCAGCAAAATTGTGCTGAATCATTAAACTAACCTCACCCTCAAAGCTCTGAATAAAACATACTTACCTGGAAGTGTGCTCTGCAGAGTTGCCATTCTTAACACCCAAGAGAACACTCTGGAAGTCATTATGGATAGCAATTTGGCAACTCACTGTCTCACAGGACTCTCAAAATTCTGTTTTATACCTTGTATTAAAACTTTCATTTTAGTTTTTTCAAACTTGCTATTTGCAGTTGCTCAGAGAGCATATTTTAGTTCTATACCAGAGCCTGGATGATTTTAAATTTTTTATGGTTTTGGAGAAAGCAGACTGTTTTTTATGAGCTAACTCAAATATTTCACTCTAGTTCATACACCTATTTACTAAGCCATCATTTTTGAGATACCTAAAGCAATGTTGAAAAAAAACATTTTATTATCAAGATTGGAACAGTTCCATAGTAAACAGGACTCACTTCATTACAGTGAGGTGCTCCCTCCACAAGGAAAGAAATTAACTGACTGGATGGATTTACAATGATTTTCGTTTGATCACCTGAATCTTGGTTCCCTCTGTCCATGCTTCCTTTTAGTAAAATCTGATTGAGTATATTTGTCTTTGATGGTGTCCCTTCTCTAACTGACTCAAAAAAAAAAAAAAAAAAAAAAAAAAAAAAAAAAAGGGGGCAAAAAGACATTTGACTCAAACTTTTTTTACTTTAAATTAACATCTTTTTAAAAAAGATTTTTTTTTTTTTTGGTGGTCCCCTTTCCAAAATCCCCAAAAAAAAAAAAAAACGGGAGCAGAATGACATTTGCATCAGACTTGTTTCAGTTCAACTTAACTGCTTTATAAAAGAGATTTATTTTTGATTTTTTTAAGGATTCATTTTAATTTTACATGTATGAGTGTTTTGCCTGTATGTAAGTTCTTCTCATGTATGTAGTGCCCCCTGAAGGCAGAAAAAGACTTCGGTTCCTCTGGAAGCGGATTGAAGGTTGTCAGTAGCCATGTATCTACCTGGGATTAAACTCTGGTCATCATGAGGAACCGTGAGTGCCCTTAACCACTGAGCCAGCTTCTAGCTCCAAGAGATAGCTTTTTAATTTCATAGGTTCTGTTTAAAATTGATACCTAATGTAAATGTTTGCACAGATGTGTCAAAGTTGATTTATCTGTAAGTGTTGAGTGTTTTAAATTTGGCTTTGTACTGAAAAATGGAGTCTTACTTTGATGATGGTTGATCCCAAAAGCCTTTTAGTTTTGGAATTCTGGAGCACATTAAGCTTTTAAACGAATTCTGTCTTCTGACACCACTCTATCTTTTGATGTAAAGACTTCAGGTCTCATAGATGTTATTTATTGTTTTATATTCTAGTATTATTTTTAAACTGTGGAAACCAAAGCCAGGAATATGCTCTTTCCTATGTTAACAAGGACATCTCACCTCTCAGAAGCAAGCATAACACCTTGCTAACCCAAAATACACACATTTTCTCTCCATGTTCAACTTGTAAGACTATTCTGTGTATGTTGAAGAAAACTGAAATTCCATGTATTATTTTTCCTTTTTCATTGAGAACATCTTCATGCTTCTTCACTAGATTCAAAAGAAATGTGAGGTATGTTAATATTTGCCAGTATCTTACTCTTGCATGACTTGGTTTATGGCATAAAATGATAGGTTAGGAACAGAAACGATCACAGTTCTAGTCATACATCTAGTAAAGTTGCTCCTTCAGGCCATTGATTGGAAATATGTCTTTCAAAACATCACGAAGCTTTCCTAGTTGTTTAGGCTTTCACAAAGATGTTTTAGAACTAAAGTATAGATAGAACAGTAATATATCTAGCAGGATTTGTATTTTAGCCAGAAACAAATAAATTAACCATAGAAATTTTGTGACAAATAAAAGGATTTTTTTGTAACACTAAAATTTAAAATAATGTCTAAGGAAATAGAAATATGAAACGATATGTACTAAAGGCATGAAAAACATTCCTTTTCTCCCCTAGAAAGTAAAAAGTGGTGGTAGGCAGGTTATATGTTGATATAGTCTTGGATGATGTGCAATGCTAGCAGGTACACAGGAATTCAAGGCTTCTGGATTATGCTTTTCCTTTCTGCTTGCAACACTGAAGAGATAATATTAGAACCAAGAGTGAGCTTATGTGAAGGTTTACAGAAGAAAACAACACTTGAACCTTTTTTTTTAAACTTAGATATAGATGGTGGAATTGAAGGTCCAGCACTTGAGTCAGGGGTCTCCTGGTAATGCTAGTCAGGATTGGATAGAAAGAAAGCAGCAAAGCAGCTATGAGATTCTCAGACTAGAAAATGGTTTCTGTAGGACTGACTTTTATAAAATGGAAATAATCTGGGAGCTGGGAATCAGCTGTTAAGAGTGTTTAGAGCCTTCCGCCCCGCCCCCCGAGTTCTCAAGTTTGAATCCCAGCACCAACAGAGTGGCTAAGAACTCTTCGTAACTCAAGTTCCAGGGGATCCCATGACCTCTTTTGATATCTGTGGGCATTTAATGACATGGGTGCATGCAGATGCATGCAGGCAATACACTCGTACACATAACATAAAAAATAAGATATTCTAGAACTAGGGATGAAAAGGCAGGATGGTCTGTGAAGACAAGAGTAGAACCAAACTTTTCCCTCCCCAGTGAAGGTGGAGAAAGTATTTTGAATAACAGTGTGAGTGAGACCTGAGCTAGCAGCACAGTCTCCAGAGACATCTCAGGGAAAGTGTTCCGGTTCACTCTTAAAAACTAAATTTGTATTTCGTTCACTCTTAAAAACTAAATTTGTGAGTCGAGTGTTTTTTGTTCAGGTAATTGTAACATTGGCATAGTAACACCACAATTTACATGGGTTAAGCTCAGAGAGCTGCCTCAGTACTTGTGCTAAATCTCACATTAAATCATCTATAAATGTGTTAATTTAGCTGTCAATATATCTTAAGCAGTGCTGTAGTTTCATAAATTGTAGACCATTACAAGTTGGGGATGAGCAAATATCATCATTATTATTCGCTTCCAAATTCACTTTAGTATTAATATGGAAAGTTTCCTGATTGTTTTCATAATTTGAGATAAAATGATCCTGGACACTTTTCCTAACCTGTCAATTCCCACTCTTGAATATAAGCTAGAAATTCATTTAAATTATCTATTTCTTTCATACTATGATAGTTTACATGAGTTGATTTGAAATTTCAGAGGGATAAGCTAAAGCTTTTTTTTTATATCATATCTATAATCAGGCCACATATAAACCATAAGATAAAACAAATTACATAAAATGCTATAGCCAAAAAAGCAATACATAAGGATAGGGAAGTGTTGAGAAACACCCTGGAACCCATTATTTGGATTTATTTTTCTAAAGGTTAGAGGGTTTATAAATGCGTAGGTTTTGTTCAAATATTGAATACACCTTGAGAATTTCATTTAGTACGGTATACAGAAGGCACAATGCTTTCATTCTGTCACCCAAAGGATATACATAAGGAAGAAAAATATAATCCGTTTTATCAATTTTTCCTCACTTTTGAACAAAAAATATTGTTTAAAGAA
>NW_008360315.1:4336476-4356843 GCF_000622305.1 Nannospalax galili | reverse complement strand
TTCTGATGGGTTTTGTAGAATATCTATTTCTTTATGTATATGCTAGAGAAAGTTCTTAGATCTTTTAGCAATATTTGAAGTCAGTTTTGGCATATTGTTATTTATATGCTATTTATCAATGGTTAGTTGGTTTATTTACAAACACACAAACAAATAAATAAAGTTCATTTAACCCATTATTGCAGTCTCTCTTTTAACTGCTTGTCCAAGTTTCCCAGTGTTACAGATGGAACTGCCATCTTCTACATCACGGTGCTATTTTTTATCTCAATTAAATGCATATGCTAAGAAGCTTAGAGAAAAAGAAGATGTCTGTTAGTGTAAAGAACAATTAATATCATTGCCTGTGGATATTAGGTCTTAGAATTATTGCAGCAAATGTCATTTTGATCTGTTTCAGTGTCATGCTGTGAATACACTGGTCAGCTCCCAGCAATATTCAGTGGAATAAAATTAATAATTCACTAATGAGCTGATATTTAAAAACAGATGTGACTCAAATACAACACAACAGATAATTCATCATCAGCAGTCAAGATAAACAGTGACGATCACTATATTTTAAAAAATATTAAAAGCTAGGCTTATGATTCAAAATTAAAATGACATAAAATAACAGTTAATTCTTAATAATTCTGAGCATCCAATGATGAAGTACTTCAAAATGCAATAGAGGAAAATATCCATCTTTCCTCAGATACTTCTTCTTACAGCTCACTGGCTCTAAGTTTGTGCCCTTTCCTAATCAGACCTAATTCTAACTGAAATTATAAGTGAAATCATTTATTTGAGCAAAGCCAAAGGAAATGGGAAAATTAGTCTAAAACATACTATAAAACTACACTAGTTTCTCTTTTCAATTTTCTTTTCTTTCTTTTTAATCCACTAGAAGGATTGTGTGTGTGTGTGTGTGTGTGTGTGTGTGTGTGTGTGTGTGTGGTTTAAACCTAGGGCCTTGCATATACTGGCAAATGCTCTACTTTTGACCTATATCTCCAGCTCCAGCCCTTTCACTTCTCCTGATGAAACAAATGCTTATTAAAATAAGATTCTACAGTGATTTACATTGGGTTGTTATATATGGATTTCAAAGACATTTATGGTCAATGTGCTGGGAATAAGAGACTACAGATTGCTTGTCCCTGGGTAGGACATGTCTATAAAGCCTCTGCCACCCAAGGCTCAGGAACTATTGTGGAAGAGGGGACAGAAAGGTTGTAAGCACCAAGAGTGGTGTATGACCCCAAGGAAACAAGTTTTCTAGACTGCCGAGAACTTGTTCACGTGCACTCACAGCCATGGTAACAGCATGAACGAGACCCATGCTAACCTGGTTCCAGGTTCTAGGGGAGATTCTCTCTCAAGGGAATGAGACAGGTGACAGAACAGGACACCTGACATCCTTCTTTGGCCTCAGTGACATACATACATACAGAGAGAGAGAGAGGGAGAGAGAGAGAGAGAGAGAGAGAGAGAGAGAGAGAGAGAGAGAGGCATACATACATCACATACATATAACACACAAACATGCAGAGTTTTCACACAGGAACACATGACTATATATTATCATATCACTGGATTTTTATTAACAAGAATAAAATTATTCTAAGTAATCACATTAAGCTATGGTAACAGAATCATTGGAATTATACTTTAATTGGATTTATAATATGCATAAAACAAAGTTTTGATAAACCAACACAGTGAAATGATTATGACAGCCAGACAAATTTACATTATATGCCAACATTATTGTGTGGATGGGCTAAGAGCACCTAAAACATATTCTCTGAGTAAATTGTCAGTTTGATGTATATAATTATTAACTATAGTCCTCACGTTGTACATTAGATGATTTAGGTGTTTCTTTTATTGACTTGGCTACTTTCTTTTTGGTTCATTTATCTGTGAAACACATACAGGATCTGAGCCTATTCCTCTGTTTTCAGATCTTAGAAAATGTCCTTGCTCAGTTTTGAAGCATGAGACACAGTTTTTGAGACCCATTATTTAAACTATCAAAGTTTGGACTATAGAGATGGCTCAGTGTTTAAGAGCACCTACCGCTCTTGCAGAAGATATAAGCTCAATTCCCAGCACCCATGTTTTGTGGTTCACGACCACCTGTAACTCCAGCTCCAGGGGATCTCCTGGGTTCTGCCAGCACTGTACACACAGGCACATAGACACACAGACACACAGACACACACACACACACACACACACAGACAGACAGACACACACACAATTTTAAAAAGTAGAAAAGCATGTAATATTTGATAAATCAATTTTTAGATTAAGTTAGGTAGAATGGAATTTCATAACAGAAGTAGCATATATAATTCTTGAGACCAGTTATGCAAATTTATTTCTAAAAATATTAATCAAAATTAAATCTTGAAGAACTCCTCAGACTACTGTATAGGAAGTGGAATTCTACATTCAACTCCTCCAGAGTCACAAAAAGCACTAACGTCCTGAAAGACAAAAATTACATGTCATTAAAATAGTGAGGGCAGTTTCAGTTGAGAGAGAGTAAAAAATAAATACAATAACCAATATGATTTTTCCTTCTTCATCAGCTTCTATGTGAAAAAAAATGGAAAAAAATATGATTAATGCAAAAACTCATGTGATACCCACCTGTATGCAAATTTTTCTTAGTCTGCTCCAGGTACAAAGTACTCAGCCAAACAAAAGCAGTAACAAAAGCAGTGCTCTGATTATGCTGCAGAGTTTACAAAATTCATCAGGTGATGGAGTCATTTACCCAATAAACACAGACATTTTGATTTGTAAAAAGTCTCCCAAATGAAATATAGTCTTTACTGGGGTTTAAATAAAGGAGTGACTCAATGAACATGCAACTCTGAAAAGCTGATTTAAGACTGTGATATAAAAATACCAGGTCTAAAGCATGAATTTAAGTGAGTCTGGAAAGCAGTGAGTGAGGTTAAGCAACAGGGAATAATAGTCCTTAATGTAGATGAACCTGTAAGAGACCCTGAGGCAAGAAACTTGGAAGTGTTTTTGAGTCTAGGACTGGTACTGGTGCTTGGCCCACAGAGAGAGGCTGTTACGGTGGGGTGGGCAGAACAGAACACCAGGCACAACCAGAATGTAGAAAGGAAATTCTGCCCAGTGGTTTGTTTGGATTCTTCATCGTATATTGGGGGGAGGGGGCTTGAGTGTGCGTGTGTGTGTGTGTGTGTGTGTGTGAACATATTTTCGCCTGCAACATTCATATCATGACTTAACTCTACTTATTTCCTTTCTATTTTCTCTTCTTTCATAATTCCTCTTCATCCATCTAACATTCAAATACTGAGATCCTTTATCACCAACAATTACAAAATGGGACGGAGACACCATCCCAAATCACAGAAACACAAGTCCAATGGTGAAACTTTAGTTTTATTATCCAACTTTCAGATTATAAACTTACAAGGCACTGTCTAGCATGTCCATACCTGAGAGCAAGAGAGCTTAGCTTCTCAACAAACCTGTTCACTCTTTAGAAAGAGAAAACTCCCATCACAGGGTCCTGGCATCACTTTGGAGTTTTGCCAGGATCGTCACATTCTCAGACACCTGTGGGCAGCAATTCAAAGTACAAATTTAGGTGTTCTAAAATACGTAGGTATTAAGCACTTAGAAATTTAAGGACTTCAACTGTTTTCTTTCAAAAGCAGGAAGGAGAATGCACATTTCATGAACGAGAGATCACAAAGAACATGCATTGCTCTCTGATCCATTTTTTTTAAAGCGATCAAAGGACTATATAAGATTATTTTCACAAAACAACCTTTGATCCTGGTCCACATCTTTCTGTATAGACAATGTATCTTGTAATATTTAAAATATAACATCTACATCATTCTTTCTCATTGTAGTTGGATACAATATTTAATCAGAAATACACAGGATATTCTCCATTGCTGGTTCTCTGTTTGAGGATCTGCTAAGGTTTTCCCCTTCTGTCTTGAATGACTATGAGAGATGCTTTGATATCCTCAGAAGCAATTATCAGACTCTTGAGTTTCAAGTTCACATAGCTTCACAGTCTGGCAAACGCTTTGAGGGAGAATCTGGCCTTCTATTTGTCTCAGAGTCCTTTCTTAAATGAAGTTGTTTCTCCTGCTTGAATGAAATATTGGGGATGAGATATGCTAAAGTCCCCTTCAGCTTCATATGTCTCAGAAATCAGTAAAATTTTTGTGAGGAGAATCAGCTACATTTTGTGACTCCTTAAATTTGTAAGTCAAAATGCCAGTCCTGCTGAGAAAAGCTGCTGTGGTACAGGCTGCTTTTCTTTCCTGATAACACCTGTGATGGGGCCATGAGTGAGTCTAGGAAATTCCCCTATGGATACCTCAGTGAGCTACTGTATTTTAAACTTTGTGGATGTTATTGTTTCTGGAATCAAAATTCTTTTTTTTTAACTACCAAAATATTTCTAACATATTATCTCTAAAGTAAAGCCAAAGTAATTGGGGATAAGTATTTCATGAGAAGAACCAACAGTTATTTTTGACTATTCATTATTAAGTATGAAAATTAATGGTCATCTAAAATGAAAAGTCACATTTTTTTTTGTCTTTTTGAAGCAGGGTATCCCTGTAGTCCCAGCTGTACTGGAACTCACTATGTAGACCAGGCTGGCCTTGAACCCACAAAGACCCACCTGCCTCTGCCTCCCAAGTGCTGGGACTACAACACATGCCTCCATGCCCGGCTCACATTTTGTTTTTTACAGAAATAAAGTCTAGAAAGGGGTAAGGAGAATACTTGATAAGAGTATAGGAAAAAAAGTAAGATTCTGAGAAAAAAAATCATTATAAATTTATACCTGTCAGGAATGTATTTGTCATGAAAGAAGATATTTAGCTTTTATGTTCTTGTAAAATATTCATTTGGAAATTTCTAAAAATTGCATTGCTGCATCTGTGTACTGATTTTGGAATGGATAGTTCTTTCTTCCTTTTACATTTGCTGTAAAATAATATGCATTCTGTTCTATATACCATTTTAAAGGAACTAAGACTGGTAATATAATCATGAAAGTGCTACCCTGATTACAGACATACTCTAAAACAGCTTACAAAATGCATAGTCGGTCCAGACAAGACAAGAGAAGACAAGACGGAAACTGATAGTTTCACTTTGGAAATCCAAATTCACAGATAAATATTCATCAAAGACTTTTGAAAAGTCAGTGACATCTCAAAGGACCTCAGAAGTCAAGAATATGCTTTGCTTTCTGGATCAAAGAACGATAAAGGTCAGTGTCCTTGCCTTAGTTGGTTCACGCTTTGTTTTCTTTTCATTTTGAAATGATTAAATAGAGCATGAAGCCACCAGATTTCTTTAAAGCAGAGTAAAAATTAATAGAAATTCTGTCTCTACCAATAAGCTATCATTTTTAGGTACTGGCTTTTATGAAAAGGACCTAATCATTCAGTTCACTAATATTTGTTTTACAACTTTGAGAATATTAGTTTTCAATGAATTATTAAAATGAATAAATGTATCACACTAATTTAATGCATTTCCTAATGAGGTTCATCTGAACAAGAAAATTTTAACAATATTCTGAAATTACAATTGAACATATTAAGGAAAATATTCTCAGATACCCAAAAGCCACCACCAAATTAAAAATTCTAACTCCTTTCATTTTTGCCAAATATGCTTTTGAACTAACAAACACTATAGAGATTCTAAGGAAATAAAAAAAAAAACTCTATTGGATTGTCTTCTCCATTCTTTGATTTTTCCTTTATTTCTCTTATCTTTGTTGTAAACAGTTTGTCCCCTGTGTTGCCTGGAACTCCTGGGTCAAAGTACTCCCCCCCCCCCGCCACCCACCACACACACAAGCTTCTCACCTTTGGGCTTATTTATTTTCTCCCTCTCTTTTTGATTTCCTTATGGAGCCCACTTTTTCATTTAAGTGGAGACGAAATAGCGGTTGTCAGTGTTTTCTTTTCCTGGAATTAAACCCGTGCATACATTGTATCATGACTTCAGACTCAGTAAGTGTGCACATTTGGTGGTGAGCTGCCCTGGAGTGTTACCAGACTGCAACGTTTCCTTGAGGGTCTGCCAGGTTCAATGTTTCAGAGGTTCTTCTATTGGGTTAGTCAATTTTACTGGAGAGAAATTCTGCGGTTTCTGAATATAGGCGCTAAAGTTGGCGGCCAAAATTATTTTAAACCAAATGAAGGTTTGAGGATAGGAAACTCACTGGTTAGTCTGCAGACGCTTTTGTATAGTTTCCTGCTTTCTGCTCAGTTTCCACCTGGAGCTGTGACTGTGCTGTCATGGAGATTAGACAGCTCATGAGTCCAACTTTCCCAGAAGTGGAGCTTTGACTTCCCTGCCCAGGCTGCTGATAAAGGACCTAACACCTGCGTGGGGAGGAAAAGAGGCTGTGGGAGAAAGGCAAGTCAGTTCTGTTTCTTCCTTTCAGACAGTTGGATGCTGGTGGATTGTGCGTTCTGGGTGAGCAGCGCAGCGTGTAATTTGCTGTGGGCAACATTCACTGGCCATTCACGCTTCAGCTCTCTCTGTTTGCTAGGTCAATTCCACTTACCTTCTGCTTCCAAATTATTGAGGCTGTTCTCTCCTCTGCTCTTCTCCTTGGCTTCATTGTTTCATGGTTTGTGCACCTGGTTGTCCTGGTTTTGGAAGAGGCTGGTTGCAAACATATGCATGGGATATCAACATCATTTCAATTGAGGCTTCATTGTATTGTGTTGAATGGTTGCTTATCCTCTAAAGATTGTGTGCTATAATGCTCATTGCTCCTTATTGGGTTTTTTGCCACCAATGCTGTTTTTCAGTTACTTAACTTCTGGCTTTGAAAAGAGTTCGCTATATAAGGCTATTAGTTTGGAGGTAATAATAGCATTTATACAGAATACTAAGAGTCTGATGGATGGAACTTTCTGAGAGTAATGACAGCATACTCTTGGAACTCAAAGAAATCCACATCTCAGATGTTTATTCTACCCAACATGTTTATTTTTTCAGAGATAAACGGAAAATTATTTTATAACTTAAAGTAAATTACTAAAAAGGGCTCATTGCCAATAAACCCTGATAAAACTTATTCTAATATGTATATACATTTTAGCTGTAAGAAGCTAAGATACCAGATACTCTGGAGACATTCTTTGAAATTACCTTGTAAAAGGAGAGGAAAAATTGATGGACATGTCATGATTATGTCATATTCATGAATATAAAAAAAATATTGTAACCCAAGATAAAGTCATCACCAACAATGCAAACTGAAATAACCTATCAAAAGAGATCAGGTGGAAAAAAGTAAAATTAAGAAAGTAAGGTACAAACTGGAGGGATGCAGAGGCCAGCAGAGATATCTTCCTGCCTTCTCTGATTCAGCCAAAGCAGGAATCAGTAAAAGCCAGGTCATCTGGAATAGGACCCTCTTCCTTTCAGATACATTTTTTGGCCTCTTGCAAACAGACCTCATCAGTGCTCACTCAGAAAGGCCTTGATAAATAAACTTCTATTTTTCAAGAAAATTTGATATTCAACAGAAAATTTGAGCCTCTGATTTCATTGATACATAGGATGGAAGAAAGGTTAGAAAAGTTAAGCAATCTGGAGTGTTAAAGAGTCTAAATATAAGATAATGATGACTAGATTGATGAAAGACACCTTGGACAGAGATGGTTTCTAATACATCATATAAAGGATGGCAACTCACATGCATGTAGCTTAAGGAGCCTTTCAAATCCTGAAACTCCTCCATGCTCGTGATCTTCATGACTGTGGACTACAAAGATTCTGGCAACCCTGATTGTTATGGTTCTAGGTACAGTAGAAGTAAGTTTTGTGTGAGAAATTAAGTTTGCTAAAGATAAGTAGTTTTAAGAAAGATTTTCATAATACTGAAAGGATTACACAAGACCATCCTCAAACTAGGAGTTTCTTAAATATAACATTGCGGAAATGTAACTAGATCCTTCTAGATTTTTTCCAGTTTTAACTATGTTAAATGTTACATTTTTATTGTTTGATTTCGTACTTTATTGTACTTTCCAAATAATAACAAAATGTTTTAAAATAAAGAACTAAGCCTGAGGGAGTACCTGGCACTCTAGGTTACAGTATTCCTCTAATTTTTGATGTACTCCTGACTAGTTTTGCTATTTCTGTAGGTTATTGCAGAGCTAGTTAGTGGTATAGTTGTTGCCACTTAAAATACTAAATCATCAATGAACTGAGGCTGTTTTCATTGTTTTAAACATGAATTCAATCTTTTAAAATATTTGGTTTTATGTATGTGTGCATGCTTGTATGAGTTTATGTATACCACATATGTGCAGTGCCAGAAGAGGGTATCAGATCCCCTGGAACTAGGGTTACGGATGGTTGTGAGCAGCCATGTAGGTGCTGTGAATCGTCATCAGTAAGATCATCCAGCACTCTTAATCTCTGAGCCATCTCTTTAGTCCTGAATTCATTTTTATAATCTCTAATTTTTACACACACACATCTCTATTGTCCTTTTATTTTTATTTCCTTTAATGATCTCTATTCTCTTGAAAAATATGCAAATTTTTTTTCAGAAGTTGACAATGTGGGCTTAAATAGAGAAACGTTTGTCATTTTCTAGGTATGAAATAAATTATGTTTGTTCTTAAGTAATTTATATAAATAATTGCATACAATATATTTGACTGAGTTAATATTTATAACATTATTCATGAAACCTACAAGAAACATAATGAAAAAATTATTTGAATTAATACAAAGCATGACTATTTTGTGAGAAAGAATCTTGAATTTCTGGTATACGTACATATCTGCACATTTCCATGAAAATTTATGTAAAATTATTGTTGCAACGTTTAATATTGAATGAAAAAGTAGCAAAGATGCTTGTCCCTGAAGACATCTAAATTGCAAATCAGAAATCTTTAAGCAAAAGAAGCAAGTCACATAAAAATAAAGCCTAATTCACCCTCTATAGCACATATTAATGTCTCCAAAAATAGCATTGTAACTCATTTCATTCAGAGCCAATTATTTGTGGATTACCATAAATATATAGTTTTGAATTTTTCATTTGTAATTACTAGACCTTTTCTAATGATTACCTTCTTAGCCATAAATCATGCAATTCTTCTTGATAGACTGGATTATTTCTATAATTGCTGTCAAAATGACTAAACAGTCTGAAAGATTATTTCTAGATCTGTGTCAAGTTTTGGGAAGCTGAAGAAGTAAACTGATGAATAAAATGTCTTTTTACACCAACTTGACGCATTAAAAAATCCAAAATTTATAATCCCAATTCCATTCAATATTTCAAAGAAGTAAGTTCTCATTATATACTAATCAAAATAAATAACATGCCAGAAACAAGCATGAAAATGTGAAATATTTCTTCTAATCAAGAATTCTAACGGAGAAGTTAAAATTAAAACTCAATCAAGGGCTGGATAGATGGCTCAGCAGTTAAGATCCAGGTTTGAATACCAGCACCCACAGGGCAGCTAACAACTGTCTGAAACTCCAGTTCCAAGGATTCTGACAGCCTCTCTGTCCTCCATGGGCATTGCATGACACAGGTTCCCTTACCTACATGCAGGCAATACATGCATTCACATAAAATAAAAGTAATGATAAAAAAACCTCAATCAAGTTCTCCATTGTACTTATGAAGCTTAGTGTGCAATGATACTAAGGCCCACACAAGCACACAATGTGTAATAAAATGTTTGTTTTAGTCACCCAGATTTGCTCATCTGATCCAATTTAGAAAGTATTCAACCTTCTAGGCTCAAGCTACTTCTCATAAGCCTCACACCTATGCCTTTTTCTTGTTAAAGCATTAGAACCATATTGATTTAATATATATTTTGCCACCTCTAGAATTATTTACTATACACTTCCCCTTATATTACCATTTTTTTCTTTAAAACTAAATCAAATTGGGCTTTGTGGTTCATGCCTA
Source organism: Nannospalax galili (assembly GCF_000622305.1). Lineage (NCBI taxonomy): Eukaryota > Metazoa > Chordata > Mammalia > Rodentia > Spalacidae > Nannospalax > Nannospalax galili. The sequence continues at coordinate 4,346,849 of NW_008360315.1, read as the reverse complement.
TAATACCAGAATTTGAGAGACAGAGAGTGTGAGGTCAGCCTGGGTTTTGTCTTTAGCTAAACCATCTTCAGCAACTCAGTGAGACCTTTTCACAAGAACACAAGTATATGTCCCACCCTCAGATGAGAAGGTATTGACAATTGATGGCTATTGGAAGACAAAGGGACAACTTTCTTCAACAATCTGACCTGTGATAGGTTAGCCGTGTTCCAGTGGATGGCTCAACGCCCATATGTATACCATGACCACCAAGTCCTCTTGGTTTAAAAAGAGCACAAGAATCTGGGAGGAAAAAGTGGTGGTAAGGTTTCAGGAAAATTAGAGGGGATGGAGGGGACTGTGTATTTGACCAAAATATATTATGTTCATGTATGAAATCCTCAAATAATAAACTAAGAAAAAAAGAACAAACAAAAATACAATTAAATAAAATTCATTTGTTATGTAAGAAAATGTTGTGACAGGTCCAAATGAAACGAAATAAACTTTCAATACAGAGAAAGCAATGGGATAACATATAGAAAGCAGTGTTTTATTTAGGCTTGTTGAGAGTGAGGCTGCATTTTTATTAAAAAGAACTTTAGGAAGCAGATATTTCAGGTTAGCAGCAAATGGAGATTTTTATCAGAAAGAATCAAGCACACTTTTTGTTTTGTTTTGATTTTGTTTTTTGACAGGGTGTCCCTAGTCTCAGCCTACCTGGACTCATTATGTAGACCAGGGTGGCTTGATCTCACAGAGATCCACTTGCATCTGCCTCTCAAGGGTTGGGATTAAAGACACACACCACCACATCCAGCAAAATGAAGCATATTTTTAAGCAACAAAGTCTAATTATTATTTTCATAGGTCAATATTAATATATTCTACTTAAAATAATTAACATATTCTTTGTAAAGTTTTGAGCAATTATAGAATTACAGATCAAATAAATTAGGAACAACAGAAATGTCAAAAAATTAAAGAGAGATGTTTTATACATATGAAATTATAGCCAACAAATGAAGAAATAGGGAAAATCGGGATACTTTAAATTGGGAAGGTGTGGAGGGAGGGTTAGCCAGGGAAAGAAAGAGAGGAGATAAATAATGCCTAGCTAGTATATAAAAAAAACACAGAGGGAATTGTATTAGTCCAAAAAACCCCAAAAAATTACACATATAATATCTCTACATGACTCCATTGTATAACTGAAGACTATATAAGAAGAAACAGTATCAGACAGGAGAAACTTCCTTTGAGTTGTTGGTCAGGATGGTCCAAGAGACTCCCAAAATTACACAGGCTATTCCTACAGTCCTTGATTGCCTCCCAGAAGTTAAAGGTTAGACCCTATTGCTGAGGATGGGACATACTTTGGACATAGGATTTCAAACAATGGAATTGGAACTGACCTGGAAGCTTCCTCCCCTGAAGGCTAGCTCTTATAACTTTAGAGAACACTATGCAAGCTGCTAAGGGAGCTCATCAGTTGGTGGTCCAACCCCAGCTTCAAGGCCTAAAATCATATCAATGACAGGCACTGAAAAGACATTGGTGCAGCAGTAGCACTTTTATTTGCAGAGTAATCAACAGCTACCTAAACGATCTTAAAGTCCAGTCAATGAGAGGAAACATGTGTGGTACTGTAAACCGAGACAAATACACATAGCTGGAGAGGTCATCGATCTTTATAGAAAATTCCAAGGCTGTCATATCTCTAGACAAATGCAATTTCTTATTATGTGAAATGCAGATTCTTAAATTTACAAACAAGAATCATAGTCACCATCCATCAAAGAAGCTTCTATTTCAACAGACAGGGTTCCACAACTGGTCACACACAGAGGCTGTGATGGCCCAAATCTAAGTGGAACATCTACAATGCAACCTCTACACTGAAAACTCACAAAACTTAGAACAAGTGATGAATAGAACATTACTGCATCTTTCAATTATCATCAATGAATCTCCCTCTTGCATCAGAGGACCAGGAACACAAAAGGTCACAAATGGCCAAACAGAGAATAAGAATCTACAGAGTGTAGGTCCTTGGACAGGACTCCTATATTAAAATCCACTCACCCAGGGCTCAGGGACAATTTCAGGAAGAGGGGGCAGAAAGATTGTAAGAACCAAGGAGGTGGTGCATGACCATATGCCAATAGAGTCTTACAGGCTCCAGGAACCCGTCTCATATGACCCTACAACAATGGTGTCAACATGCATAAGACCCATGCAAACTCAAGCAGACAAAAACCCAGCAGAGAGCTGTGGAAACAGAAAGTAGGCCCAAATCTTAATGAAAGAATTATTAGCAAGTGATTACTGCTAGGTGAGGAAGAGTTGATCTTAAAGGGAGGAACTCTAGATAGGCTGACTAGATTCCAGTTGATGAACTTGCACTGAGGAACATCTGGGGACACTAAATTAACATCATAGGCCTTAACACAAATGACAGAATGTACAAATTCCAGTGGTGGGCTATGGGAAAGGGGGTATAAAATTTGTTAAGATGCCCTGTATGAAATACAGAAAAATTCAATAGAAAAAAACTGTAGCCAAGAGTAAATGGCCTGATCTAGCACCAGTTTGCTTTTTTACAGATTTATTTATATTTTTTCATATATGTGAGTGTTTTGGCTGCTTTTATGTATGTGTATTACATGGGTGCAATGCCCACAGATCAGGGAAGAGGGTATTAGTTTACTTGGAACTAGAATTACAGACAATTGTGAGTTTCCATGTGGGTGGACGAGTGAAACCTGGGTTCTCTGCAAGACTAGCAAATGTCACTAACCATTGACCAATCTCTCCAAACCCACCAGAATCTGTTTTATGTTGATTAGATGTAAGTCAATATTCACATTTGACTCACTAACACTTTAAATTATTTATTTGTGAAACAGATACTGTTTCCAAAACTACTGTCACGGAGCATTGTTCTTTATATCAAACTCTTAATGAGTTTGATTTTATCATTAATAATCTACTGTGCACAAAGACATATAAATCTGAAACATTTTTGGAAAAAATGTGTTGAATTTATTAGATTTTTCTAAAACAGTGACTATATTTTAAATCTGACTTCAATAAAAAATAAATATGGACTAAAAACAGATTTTTACTGAGAAAAAGCTTGGAAAGCATTTGTTAGTCCCTTCATGGCATTGCAATATTACCTAGTGTCGTTGTTGATGACATAACCAGTATAATAGCTGTTAATGTAATTATGAGTAATTACTAAAATCCCCACTATCCCTTGGTTAGATGCCTCATTTTATATCCTTTAATCCTCTCAATAGCCTCTTTATCATTTTAGTCTTAAATTACCTATCACAAATGGAACAATATTGTGTTTCAGCAAAGGCATAATCACCAACTGAGTAACTAGACTACTTCTGACCACATTAATTAACACTAAACCAGTACTTCTATCAAGTAGTCCATCATTTTTAGAATGAGATTAAACATGTTTAATCACTTTTTTGCTTAAATCAAGTGTTTTCTCTTACTGTGTGATACCAAAGTTTGTTCCTCAGATAAATGGAATTTCTTGCCTATAAGTACATGTAGAAATGAAGGAGAACTAAACGTTCTGATCTATACAAGTTAGCAGACTACAGCAAGCAGTCAGGTTTCACGATCAGAATCACATCTGGTCCTGATGTGGTGCTAGGTTTAGTGTGGCAAAGCAAGGGCTTGGTGGAGAATCAATGATGAACATATTTCTACAGCTTTAGCACTGTACACAGAGCACTGACATGACCACCTGGGAAACCTGTTAAATGAGAGATCCCAGCGCTTGTCCAGGTTTTGTCTGGGTTCATTATAGCTTTGTAAATCATCTACCTCAGAAAAATTTAAGTGACATAAGATTAAAAGTTGCTTATCTGGGATTTACTGGTCAGTCAGGCTGGCTTAGCGTAGGATATGGGATAAAGGAGTCATTTTAGTGAGAAAACATGAGTCTTTATCAATGCAAAAATGGACAAACTCAAAGCTGCACACACCTTTAATCCTACCACTCAGGAGGCCAAGGCAGGCAGATCTCTGTGAGACCTAGGCCAGTCTGGTCTACTTAGAGAGTTCCAGGGTGACTGAGGCTATAGGGAGTCTGTCTCAAAAACAAATGAACAAGATCAACCTAGGAATAAGTTACGTTTTGAGGGTAAAAAGATTACCTCATGAAAGCCAATAAAAGAAAGTAAATGGAAGTCGCATTTGACAAAATACTGTTGAAGAAGTTCACAAGACTCTATTGATTAGAACTTGTAGTTTATTCCAAATAATAATTCACTTACTACATTTGATCACTTATTGGTAAATAAATTAGTGTCATGAACTTTACTCCATAGTCTTAAAATGGCCATAAAAATATTCATTCTAATCACTGCTCTGTGTAGAAGAATGAAAGGTCAAGACCCTGCAGGTCAGAAAAGGTTTTTAGCTCAGGTGAATTGGATCTTGAAGGATGCCTAGGAAACACTGAAGACAAGGAGGATGAACAGCTTAAGGAAAAGCAAAAGTCTGTGCAAAGCAGCAGGGACATTGTGTAGTGACAGAAGAGCTTCATCCTTCCCAAAGTATGGATGGCTCAGGGGAGAGGGGCATGATAGGAATTTGAATATCAGGATAGACCCTGCAGAAGAAGAAATAGCAGTTTTAAAAATAAAAAATCAAGATTAATCATAAGTAATGCCATTAATGTGAAAATTAATTTTAGAACAGCTATTAAAATTTGGTATTTTAATTTTATTTTAGAATATTGGTAATTAATTGCAATGTTTTGCTATTAGGACCTGAAAATATTTTCACATGCAGTAAAAGGACTTGAAATTGTATTTTGTTTGGGCTACTGGAACGACGGTGCATTCAATGAATGAGCAGTGTGTGGGCTAAGGCTGTAGTAACAGAAATAGAAAAGAAGATGCAATAATGAGAGACAAACATGATTTGATTATGTACAAATGTAACGTTTTAAGACCATTAAGAGATGTTGTGTTATTGGAATTGATGAAATAAAACAAGGGAGATGATTTTGGAGTAAGATCATATTTATTTATTGTATGTATTTATACTTTCATTTATTTATTGTTGCAGAAATTAAACCATTTGCTGTAGTCTGGGATGTCTCACACAGCAGTTCTTCATTGGATGTTTCAATCCTCTCAGTCTTCTGATGGCAGACTTTGCTGTGACAGCCAAAGTGCTGATGTAGGTCCAGAGTCCCCACCCACTTCTTCCATGTGGGAACCGCAGTGCAGATGCCCAAGGCCAGTCTCTTCATCTTGGTCTTATCACAGAAGGAGAAAGTATATGCGATGTGTGGTGGCTGATTTCAGTGTTCTTCACCATTTTCCTAAGGGCACCATATTCTATATAACCCCATGATCTATGTCATTTAGACCTAGGTCTGAGGCAGGAGACTTCTTTTGTTGTTGTTGTTTTTGTCTTTTTGAAACAGGGTCTCTCTTTAGCCCCAGCTGGCCTGGAACTCACTTTGTAGACCAGACTGGCCTTGAACTAAAAGAGATTTGACTCCCTCAGCCTGAGTGCTTTTTTGAGACAGGGTCTCTTCTAGCCCCAGCTGCCTGGAACTTGCTTTGTAGACCAGACTGGTCTTGATCGTCCGTAGTTCAGCCTCTCTCTGCCTCCTGAGTCCCAACACTAAAGGTATGTGCCAACACGCCCAGCTAGATTCTTAATAACAGAATCATATGTCCTTCCTAGATCAGATAGTTACAGTTTATGGAGCCTGAAATATTTCCATTGTACTGCTCCTTACAATCAGATAAGTGAGAAGTTTAATAATAATTATAGCAAGAACTATTAAAATGACAGATAAGGTAGAGAGAAATTTTAAAAAATAATAAAATTGTTCACAAATGATTTTTCTTTTTTGAAAAATGTTATGACCAAATATTTTTAATGTATTTTAATCACTTAGCTGTTTTTTTACTATTTTGACTAATAAGTATAAATGTCATGTTTGTCTATATGTAACTACACACATATTGAATGTTCATGTAATGTGTAAGACAACAAACCTAGTGTATAATATGTTATTTGCCACATGGTGATTACATATGTGTGATGAAATTAATAAAAGATAGAATGGGAGGTAACTAATAATTTGTAAATACATTTGAATATTATTAGAATTTAAAAGAAAATTCACTGAACGAATTTGCTTTTTCTTAAGAAATGGAAAAAAATGAGTTTTGATTAGCATCCCCATTAATAAAGTATGAATTAGACAATTGTTTTCCTATATTTATGGAGATACAATTTTAATATTTTTTGGCAAATTTTGGCAGGCAAGTAAGTGATGTACATGGGAAGAAAATGCTAGGGCTGAGGAGATGGCTCAGTGGGTATAGGTGCTTGCCACCAACCCTGCTGATCTGAGTTCCATCCCCAGACCCCACATGGTGGAAGGAGAGAACGGAGTCTCCAAGGTTTCTTCTAATAAACACACACACACACACACACACACACACACACACACACAGAGTAAATAAAAAGCGAAAATTCCAAAGAAAACTTTATGTTTATGAATTAATTTATGTGAGCATTTTCTCATTAAAAATGTTCAAATTTGGGCCTGGAGAGAGGGCTCAGGTGTTAAGCAACTTGTGCAATCATGAGTACAAGAGTTTGGCTCCCAGCACCCAGTTAATGAGCAGCATGCCCTGCCAAATACCTGTAACCCAAGCACAAGGGATTTGATACCATCTTCCAGCCTCTATGAACTCACAGGCATGCACTCCCACACACATGTGAACATAACTCATGCACCCACATGGTCAAAGTGAATAAAATAAATTAAAAATTAATGTGTTCAATGACAACTGGCAATGCCTTTTAATCCCTAGATTTTGAGTACTGCCTTCAGTATATATTTTACAGATTATGTAATTAAATTTCAATGTTTCCTGCATTTTACTAATTAATAGAGTTTTGGAATTGTGTTACCAACGTTTCCACAAAACCGTGTGTGGTGATGCATGCCTTTAATCCAAGCGCTCTGATAGTAGAGGCAGCCTCATCTCTGTGACATTGAGGCCATCCTGGCCTATATGGTGAGTTTCAGATCAGCTGGAGCTACAGAGACCCTGTCTCAAAACAAAACAAAACAAAATTTTCACCGAAGCAAAAATGAGCTAGAATGAGTGCATCTCACACTCATCCTCCCAAAGACTGGCAATGCAGAAACAGTTTTTCATGTTATCGTATACCTAGTGACAATATTGATTTTCCTTGGTGATGTGATAGATAATGTTTGTGTTCCTCTGTAAGTCTTTATTTTCTATAATAATTATGATCATAGAGGGAAATACTTTTATTTTTGTTAGAGATGAAAAGCTATTTGGTATGTCAAACAGTCAAAATAAGTGCACTTTGAGAAGAAAAGAGGGTTTCATAAACTATAGTTCTATTTTAGCTGTTGTACCCATTAGGGAAAGGGGCAGCCAGAGACTTTCTGAATATATAAATAATCTAATCAACATGAGATGCTTAGGAAGATTGATCTAAAGAAGATTTAGTTGCTGAAACATCTAAAATCCAACACAGTGAGGCTGACGCTGGAGTTAATATTGTATATTACATTAATGATGGGTAAAAGGAATAACTGAATAGACTTTTAAAAACTCAGAAATTCTTAGCTAGTACAACCATCTTTGATGAACACTTTAAATGGCATGAATAGTTGTTAGACAGTAGCATTTTGTTAAGATGTTCTGTCTCCTTCCCTGTTAGAACTAATTCTACATTTCTTTTAACAGTTTTAGAATCACCCAAACTTAGTTTCTTGACTGTGGAAGATGATTCACTGAAATTTTGTTTCTTTTTGTTTGATCAAAGAGTTACAGAGTCAAACAATAGAAATATTGAAGTATTTCCTACTATGTTGATTCACTTATTAAAAAAAAAAGAATCACTGGACTGGAGAGATGCATCAGCAGCTAAGAAATCATGCTGCTCTTGTAGATCTGAGTTCAGGTCTCAGCACCCATGTTGGGTGACTCACCTGAAAAGCCAGATCCAAGGAATCTGAGGTCCTCTGTTGACCTCCACCTGCAGAAACACACACACACACACACACACACACACACACACATACACAAACATACACATACACAGTAGAAGCCAGAACAGACGTGGTGTCAAATGTCTTTAATCCCAGCTCTCAGAAGGCAGAGACGGGCAAATTTCTGTGAGTTCAAGGTCAACCTGGTCTACATGGTGAGTTCCTGGCCAGTTAGTGATACAGGTAGACACTGTATCAAAAAAGACCCAAAACAAAACAAAACAAAACAAAAAATTACAGAATGGGCATCATGGCTATTTCCCTTTGTTGGTGTTATATGGGGGAATATGAGCTAGTACCTGCAAGTTAAGATATCATAGTCTTTAGCATACTGTTTTACTCTGTGGGCTTCCAGTAAAGAGTTAAGAGGGGCTTGGGTGTCTGGAGTAATGTAATGTGGATCCCAGTGCTGCAGGAAACCTCTCACTCACAATGAACTGCGGAAATAAGCTTGAGTTGCTTAGGATTCCAGGGTCAGGGATGGCTGTGGCCTGGCTTACGCTACTTTTAAACATAAGAGATATACTGATAGATAGTAGAAGAAACAGTGTTCCTTTCTGTTATTTACTCGGAATGAAGGCGTTTGGATTTAGGAAAATAAGTGTATTTGTATTTTTCATAAGAAAGTTTATTTCTCCAATCCTCAAAAATTTTGTCTGATCCTTTGTCTAGAATATATAGACGTACCCTCCATCATCACACTCTGTTTTCACCAAGGCATTATAAAGTGATAGAAAAGAACAGCTTTTCCACCTGTAGAAATCACTAGCTCTGTATTCTAAGGTCTGGGTAACACTACTATAGCTGTGCAATGCATTGTTTGAACCTTTTGATTCCAAGAAGGAGGGAAATAGCTTAGACAAAATAACGTATTGTGTATGGTAAGTAATAGGAATTTGACGTTTGGGAATGTGGGGATACCAATGTGAGTGAAATCATTTCTGTCTGAGAATTCTGGGCATTAGTCAAGAAATAAGTATGGCTTGTTTCCCATGGGGGCCAGAGAAAGAAAATACATGTTAGGCAGTTATTGAAGAAAAAAGAGGAGAGGTATACATATGCTACATTCCCAGATAGTCTCGAATCAGCCATTTGTGTTTCTTAAAGTATAATTAGAAAATTTGTAACAAAATTAAAAGTAGTTACCAAGAACAATAACGGTATTGTCTCATTCAGCATAGCCAACAAATCAGTGTCCAGCCACAGCATTTTAAAGGAAACTGATCAGCAAATCTGGAAAACCTTGAGTTCATACATGAAAGAATTTTGTTTCTTTCTTACTCCTAATTAATGTTTTCTTGCTTACTAGCTGTGATGGCTGATGCTGGCTGTCAAATTGACACACCTAGGAAGAGGGAACCTGAAATGAAGAATTTCCCCATCAGATTGGCCCGTGGGAATGTCTGAGGGGCATGTTCTCAATTGCTAACGGATGCAGGAGGGCCAAGCCCACTGCCAGCAGTGCCATCCCTGGCAAGGTGGGTCTGGGCTGGCTGTATAAAATAGGCAGCTGTTGTGGAGCAAGCCAGGAAGCAGCATTCCTCTATGTTTTGGGCTTCAAGTTCCTGCCTTTTTTGACTTCCTGTCCTAATTCCCTCAACAATGAATTGTACCATGTAAAATGAAGGAAATTCTTTACTCTCTAAGTTGCTTTTTTCATGGCGTTTATGACAGCAACAGAAAAAAATTAGAAGAATAAACTGCTACATTTTTAAGGACACAACTTAAAATTGTGTTTATTGTAAAACCACAGAATTTCATTTTTTCACAGCTCTAGAGACCAAGAAGCTGAAGATGTCATTTTCATATATATACAAATCATACTTTGCTATTACTTGGCCCCATCCTAAATTTCCATCCTTTAGGATTATTTCAAGAGCTATTTGACCTATTGTAAACAGTCTTTGGGGGCACAAGAAATGGCTCGGTGGTTAAGAGCACTGGCTGCTTTTGCAGAAAACCTGGGTTGAATTCCAGCACCTACATGGTGGCTAACAACCATCCACAACTCAAGTTCCAGGGGATTTTTATGACTTCTGGGGGCACTGCACAACACAGGTAGACTTACATACATGTAGGCATAACATTCATACACATGAAACAAAAATAATTAATGAAAACGCTTTGCCCATGTATTACATGCTTTTCACAATGCTGTACCAAATACCTATCTAACAAGCACTTAAGAGAGGATGGGTTTATTCTGGCTCAGATCTGAGCAGTTGCAGTCACCAGGACAGGGGACAGCATTGTGGCAGGAGTTTGTGACTACTGTTCACATTGCATCTGCATTCAGAAA
>NW_008360315.1:4332007-4335956 GCF_000622305.1 Nannospalax galili | reverse complement strand
AGAGAGAGAGAGAGAGAGAGAGAGAGAGAGAGAGAGAGAGGAATGCTGATGTTCAACCCACTTTCCTCTTATTTCCTTTTTTATTTGGTCCAATATCCTAACCCTTGAGATGGAGTTGTCTCCAATCAGGGTTGGTCTTCCTGCTGTAGTGAAAAGTCTCTGGAAAAATCCTCACAGAAATACTCCAAGTTATTCTTTCTAGGTGATTTCAAAGTCTCCCAAGTTCACAATGAAGATGAACCATCACAGCCTGTACATTAAAGTATTTAGTCTGTTTTCTTACTGCAGTTTCAGATTTCATGTTTTATATTGAGGCTTTTGATGCATTTTGGTCTTTTGTTCAGAAAGGCATGGTTGTAGTTTCATTTTTCTTCATATGGAAATATAGTTTTATCAAACTTTTTTCCACCAGAGTATATCTTTGAGGTCACTGTAGCTGAAAGGGTTTACTTCAGGTATTCTATTCTATTTCATTTTTTCCACATGCTTGTTTATGTGCTAGTGCCATACTTTTTTGTTGTTACTAGGGCTCTGAAGTACAGTTTAAAATCAGACATTGTGATACCTTCATCACTCTTCTGCGTACTTAGGACTACTTTAACTCTTAGAGGTATTTTGTGCTTCCATATAAATTTTATAAATATTTTTATGTTTCTGTGAAGAATATCATCAAATTCTGATGAGGATTTTGTATGAATCAAATTTATACTTCTTACTTATGCATATAAAAGCTGTGCTACCTCTAGCATATAACAAATAAGAATGAGGTTTATGTGATATTTTATACATGTGAAAAAGAAGATTTGTATAATTAAATGCTTTAAGGCATAGAGAGCAAGAAAACCTTCCACTTTTCTGTAAGGAGTATTATATATGGAAGTTTTATTTCATTAATATACATTTGATATATTTGCATGTTTGTATAGAAAGAAATTTAGGTGCATTAGAGCTGGTTTTCTGGAGTCAGGATGCTTGTGGTGGTTTGAATGAGAATGTACCCTACAGGCTCATGCATCTGACTACTTGGTTCCACTTGGTAGACCTGTTTGTGGAGAATTAGGATGTGTGGCCTAGCTAGAGGAAGCGTGTCTCTGGGGCAGATGCTCTCTGCTTCTTGAATATGAATAAAAATGAAAACACTCAGCTTTCTGTTCCAGCCACCTCTGCTACTATACCTCCCCTCCATGATGGATTTTTACTCCTCTAGAAACCTAAACCCAAATAGTCTTCCTCTTCTAAGTTGCCTTCTTCATGGAATTTTATAGAAGCAACAGAAAAATAACTAATACAGTGCTTATAGCTATATCAGGGCTGTATCATGTGCTAGCTCTATAGTGGATAGTAAACTGTTACAGTTCCTGCTGCTCACTCGGTTAGGCACAATATGGAAAATGGAAATAATGCTTGTATATACCTTAAAGGCACTTTGTAAAGATTAAATTATGATTATGAATATAAAGATCAAATGTAGGTTTCCTGAAATATTCTCAATTTACACTATTAATCCTAGTACAAATTTAATAGCAATAATTTTCAGGATACTTTGAAAAGCGACTGGTCTAAATATAGCACTCATATATATTAGCTAATTAAACCCTATATTGACTGATTTACAGGGAACAAAATGATTGATATCCAAAAGAAGAATTGTGTCATGAATGAGTAGAGCATATACTGAGCACCTGAGGGTAAATTTAAAAAGACTTGAGTTCTGAGACAGCTTTGGTGAGACCAATTATTCAAAAAGCTCCTTCCAATTTATTTCATCATGTTGGCTACTTAAGTGAAGCTTCTTCTTTTCTTTTCTGATTAGGCACTATAACTTGTTTTATGATGGTATGTCTTAAAATATTTCCATTTTAATAGGTATTTCTACTTAGAATAATTTTTGTCTAGTGTCTTTCTAACTATTTAAATATATATTTAATATATATTTTTCCTACTTAAGAAACCTGATTACACAAAGTGATTATATTGTTTAAGTTGTTGAAACAACTATGAGAAAATCTAAGGCAAGTTTGCTTAGAATAAGGTAAAGACTAATTTATTCAGTAGTTAGAAGTCCTAGGAAAAATGTTAACTTTAGATTAAGCTTATTCCAACATACAGGCTGTGATTCTTTACCTAGAACTTTTCTTCTCATATTCACCCAGTCTTGATCATAGTGACTTTATTTGATCGTCTTAGTAAATTGATGAAGTTTTGAGTTCCCATAGTGTTACTATTACCATTGAAACATTATACAACACATTTTCTTCCCTCTTTGCACTAGTATAGATATACCAACATAACTAAATTTCAATATTCATTATCCTTAGCGAATAGTGCTACCCTAGATGCAAATGACCATGGCTTTTGTATTACAGTTTCGGTTGAGGCTTCGAACTCTGAAGGTCTTGCTTTGTCTTAGCTCCCCATTCTTTCTTTTCTGCTGCAATTCAACTGGACCCCTTCCAACCACAGCTGGATATTCTTTACAATCTTTCTGGCCTTTGCTACCTGACTTTGAAATTGTATGACATTGTTCAGAATTCTACTTCATCAACAACCTTGACTTTTGTTTCAGCATCTGAAACTTCTCAGTTATGCTTTTCAATCTTGATTTGTATTACTGGGAAAGTTTTGTTTCTTAGGGAGAATCCCAACAAACAAATTTCTCATAGGAAGCTTCGTAAGGGCTAAGAACTAGGCAGTAGTACATCCATGTTTCACTCATATCTCTATTGCACAGCTTAAACACTTCTCAAATGTCTAATACATGAATCAACATTTAAAAATGTTGGTTTCCCTGGGCGGGGTGGCACATGCCTTTAATCCCAGCACTAGGGCAGCAGAGGCAGGTAGATCTCTGTGAGTTCAAGGCCAGCTTGGTCTACATAGTGTGTTCCAGGCCAGCTGGGGCTATACAGAGACCCTATCTGAAAAAGACCAAAAAAATAAAATAAAAAGGTGTTAGTTTCATGTATTATCTTATGTGAAGTAGCCATTGTTATTCAATTTTTAATCTTATTCTGAAGAAACAAAATTTAAATAAATATGTCAAATGTCATAAAATTATCAAAATATGCCTCAAATTTCATCATTCTATCATATGATATATTACAATCTATCATTAAACAGCAGTTGTGAATGGCACCTTTTACACCACTGATAGTATAGAGCAGAATTAGCGCCTATCTCACACATGAACATTTTATTATTATTTTTTAAATTATAATGTTACAAATTATATGTATTTTTTTCAGTGGTTCAATATTAAGATGAATTCATATCCTATCCATGTGTGTTGACGGCTCAAAGGAGCTTGTTTTACTTTTTACTGAAAAGATCTTTGTAGTGTTAGTTACTTGATTTTTTTTTTTCTTTTTGAAGCAGGGTCTCCCTGTAGCCCCAGCTGTCCTGGAACTCACTGTATAGACCAGGCTGGCCTTGAACTCACAGAGACCTGCCTGCCCCTGCCTACCAAGTGCTGGGACTACAGGCATGCACCACCATGCCCGGCTTGATTTTCTTTTTAAAATACTTTTTGAATCTAAGCATTTTTATTTTGTGTGTATGAGTGCTTTGGCTGCATGTATGCTAGTGCACCCATGTATGCCATGCCCATAGAGGAAAGAACTAGGCATCATATTTCTTAGAACTGGAGTCATTGACAGTTGTTAGCTGCTATGTGAGCGCTAGGAACTAAACCTGGGTCCTCTGCAAACCCAGCCAGTGCTCGCTCTTAATTGATTAGCCATCTCTCCAAGTCCAGTTATTTAATTTTCAACATTCATCTGAAATACTCCAAATCATTTCCTCTAAATGCCATTACTGCATAATTTTTTTCACTTTATAGGACTGTGATAAAGTTTCTGTTTAATCTTCCAATGTCCCTCTCATAACGAAGATTAAGAATATCTCAGTATGGCTCATTAATATAAAACCAATAAACATTTTTAACTTTAAA
>NW_008360315.1:4312904-4331950 GCF_000622305.1 Nannospalax galili | reverse complement strand
TACTTTTTATCACTCTCATCATAACCAGTATTTTAAGTTGAAGGAAACTACTTTAAATTTGGGCATTATATTAATTCAAATATAATTCATTCTTACTATGTTTGCCATTCCCATTTCAACTGTTACTCTGGTTATGAAACCATTTTAGTTTTGTTTCTTTCTAAATGAAGTAATTATGTGTTCCTATATAAATTTTATCATTGTCTCAAAACACAAAAGAGCAGTATAATTAATGGCCAACAAGCTATAAAAAGTAACAACTTTAGGTTATTATATTGTAGATTTACAAAAGCAGGAAATGTAAAATATTAGATTTATATTCTTTTCTATTATCTTTAAGGTGCATTGAAATTGATATCTTGGTTTAATTTATTTAAGAGAAGATTAATCATAGTAGCATTTTCTTTGAAAAATTTCATTCAGTGGCTTAACACTGACCTCCTTGATGGCTTAACAGTGACCTCCTTGTTTATAATTTTATCAACTAACCTCTCCTAGGTTGTAACCATTAGCAAAGTGATTCACCCCATATAATTCATTCTTTCCTTTTTAATTTTTTATGTGTATAAGTATATTGCCTGCAGGTATGTAAGAGCACCTGTGTCGTTCAAAGCCCATGGAGGACAGAAGAGAGCATCTGATTCCCTCTAACTGGAGTTACAGATGATTGCTAGCCAGCATGCGGTTGTTGGGATTTGAACCTGGGTCCTCTCTAAGAGCAGCCAGTGCACTTAACTGCTGAGCCAATTCTCCTGCCCCATTTCATGTAATTCTTAAGACCCTAAAATTAAGAGTGTGTCTTCCATATCAGAGTTCTTAATTGTTCTTAATCCATAAATGGATAGTTAAAGAGGAAAGAAAAATAATGTAAACATACAATAACTAATAATTCTATCATTGTAAAAAAGAGTAGCATTAGTTTTATTCCCAACTCATTCACTGTAATAGCACAACCAATAAAAATCTCTAAAGTTCAGACTTAAAGGTGCACCAAAGGAGACTTAGTTTTACATGAACTCTAAAGCCAAAATACAAAGTGAAAAGGTTCATTATTACTGGTTTCAAATGATAGCTGAGAAATCACTCCCAAGGAGAAGCTGAAGAAAAGGTTTGTTTTCTCCATGTGTGTTGTGAAATGGGTTTAAATCTTGTCAAATCAGGGAGATAACAAGAAACGATGCAGTTGAGAAAAAAAATTCTTCCTGCTTTCCAGTGATGGAGCATTCTATGTTGGCTATGAGAACCCCAGAAACAGGAGCTTCTTATCCAATATTCATTAGATAGGTAATGACTTATTAAACATTTAAGTTTGCCTACAAAAATTTCAGATCAAAATATATTCTTACGAAAATAATAGTTTACTGATCGTGTTGTGCACAATACAAATTTTATACAGATATTTGGAAAGGTGTGAAAGAATATCCACTAACAAATAAAGAGATGAGAGTGTTGATAAGTAAAAACCAAGTTGAAAACCAACAAAGATGCAGCAATACAAAGATACAGAAGAGAACTTTAACAAAAAAGAGTAATACATTTTCAAGGAGATTTGACAATAGCCACAATTGTACTTATCAATAACAAAGAAAAAGCAAATGTTATTACCAGAGAAAAGAGCTACAGAGTGGATAGTGTCAGTAAATTCAAGAACAGATTTGAGAGTACTCTTACCACACTGAAATCCAGGAAGTCGTAGAAAGATGTTAACTTAATGGGAAAGCAATAATACAGGAAACAATTTTCATATGTTCTTGAAATGATTATTATAAATCTTTATTTAAATAGCTTCCTCGCTCCTGAGAACTGTGTTCTCTCTCTCTCTCCATATATTTATATATACATATATATGTACATATACATATATGAGAAAATGTTACCTTTTCTATATGGAAAGAATGAATATTGGTGTTACCAAGCCAACATTGTAATTACCGGTACAAAAGCCTGACTCTTATTTAGTTTTTAAGAATGAGCCTGAACACAGAAGATTCTTGTTCCTCTGGATATCACCTGTAACTGTGTTCTTCTAGAATTGTGCTGATGGAACTGTGTTTAGAACTCTTTTTCAGCAACTGTGTCCTCAAGCATAGTTCTATCCATGATGTTATGCAAAATGATTTCTCCAGCTTCAATTGCTTGGTTCCACCCTTATCTGAACAAACCATCTTGTCTTCTGATTCCTAGTTCTAGAATATCTCATTCATCCAAGGTTGTCCTTCCTATTCTTCACTGTGTTCAATGGAGATGGATGTGCTTGCTTTCAGCACTTTGATACATTATTTTTCAAACATATAAACATTCATTCATTCATTCATTCATTCATTCATTCTTGTTTTAGATAGAGTACCAAATAGAGGTTCCCAGGAATCAGGGTCAAGTGCCCAAGTCACAAGAGCACACGGTTTTGCTTGGATCATTAAAAGTCATTAGCCCAGATTTTGTCCATTTATGAAATTCATTCCTATAAATAAACTTCTATAACTGAAAAATAATCAAGTAAATCATTTTATTGTCTGTAATATTGAAAGCTAAACTATGTGCCATCCAAGCATAATTGCACAAAGAACCACTATATTTCACTGGTCGTGGAATGTAATATGGATTTCCTATTGTAATAAGCATAATAGAAATAAGCCTTCATATTTTTAATTTTTAAAGTTAAAATGTATGTGTGGTGCAGGTGTGCACATTTGTGTGTGCAAATGTAGTGGCAGATGTTGATGTCAGGTGCCTTTCTCTGTCACTATTTGAGACAGCGTTCTCTCACTGAAGCTAGAGCTCATCCTGGGCTAGGCTGGCAGGCTAGTGAGCCCCCATGATCTGCCAATTTTCACCTTATCAGTGGGTAAGAGACACACAACTATTCTTGACTTTTTATATGGGTGCTGGGGATCCCAAATCAGATCCTGATTGTGTGGTATGCACTTTATCTACTGAGCTTCTTCCTTGGCCCATCATCAGTTCTGGTAGAAAGCCAAAATCATTGGAAATGGCCTGTATTTTTGAGAGTCTGTGTGAACCCTGGTCAACAGATTCAAAAGAAGAAGCTCATTCTTGGCATTATGAAAGTGTGATATATTTATAAAATAGAGTCATTATTCAATTCTTAATAAAATAAAAATTACTAAATTTGTAGGTAAATGTATACAACTGGAAACAATCATCCTGAGTGAGGTAACATGTCCTCTCACCTAAATGAATTCTAATCTGTAGATATGAACATTTCAATTGGAAAATCCATCAAGATCAGGAAACTAGTATGAACTCATGGAAAGAGGCTGGGTGAAGGGGAGATAGAATGCAATGATGTAGAGGGTTAAACGGAGTAATGGTTTAGGTAAGGTTAAATGGTGTGAGGAATTGGGAGACAAGGCAGAAGACAAAGTATGGGAAGGGAGAGCTAACACTAAAGGCTTTTTGGAAAAGTCATAAACCTACAATTATAGCAACTTTTTCTAAATTTGTTTTATTTTATTTATGTGTTTAAGTGTTTTGCCTGCATGTGCATAAGTGCACACATGTGTGCAGTGCCCAAGGAGGCTAGAACAGGGTATTGAATCCACTGGAACTGGAGTTACAGACAGTTGTTAGCCACCATGTGAGTGCAGAGAAGCAAATCCTGGGCCTTTGCAAGAGCAGCTAGTGCTCTTAACTGCTTGGCCATCTCCCCAGCCCTATTGGAGCTTCTTAAAGTACATTCATATGAAATAGTAAAATAAATAAATAAATAAATAAACCTTAAATGGAGCTCCCCTGTAACAGGGGAACAATGCTCCTACTAGGGACCATGACAATAAATAAACTTTATTTTTAAGTCTCTTTCTTTAAAATACTTTTAAACTTTTATGAACTTGCTATGATAAGTAAAACAAAACGTAAGGATGCTTTTGCTATATTCTTTATAAAAACAAAAGTTTAGATGTAAATACATCCTAAGAATTTTAATAATCCTGCGTTGCTGGTTATGTTTACTATTTCTAGGAAGTATCTTCAATTTTCAACTGCATAGTGGGCTCTGCCTAAGCCTGACTGTTGAGTTATTCATATTTTTGAATATATATTCCTCATCAACTGTATAATTTTATTCACCATCTCTCATCTTCATCCACCAATTTTCTTACTGGTTTTATTAAAGATCATTACGTACTGTCAAATATTCCCATTGCAATAGTATGGGACACTGGGGGGTTTATGCAGGTGACAGATTCCTAACACTTATGAAAATGGTTGGACTACTTCACATATTAAATAAATACTTATTGAATTAATAAGTTAGATTTTGGTTAACAAAGCACCATTTCAAGGAACATTTTAATTTAAATGTTTCTGTTGAAGATATTGATAGATTCAGCCCCCATCTCTGTGCCATGAGGGTAAAATTTTTTGTTACTATTTTGAATTTTATATATATATATACATTGCATGTAGAAAATTGAAGCCTGTCACTTAAAATGATGAATATTAAATAATAGAACTATAACTTTATATAAAGTTAGTACAACTTCATAAGAATATGTTTTCCATGACTATTTATTTTGGCGATTTGAGAAAAAAATGCATTTTTATTGAATTTTTGCAATAAAATAAAGTTTCATACAATAAAGTTTGATAGCATTTGGGTTCTCTCCCCTCTCTCCACCTCCCTCCCTCAATGCCACTACCTGACACACATATAATATGGTCTACAGAGTCTGATTTGTGTTCCCTAATGTTCTTCAATGTGGCTCTATCTAGTTGGCCTACTGAGAGACCCGACCCTGTAAGGCAATGTGTTTCTCCCTTCCATCAGTCATCAATTGCCGGAAGTTCCTTACACTGGGTTGGGATTTCTTATCTGCTTCCCCATGTCTATGTTAGGATTTTTGTCTCGGTTGGGATGTGTCTGATTTGAGCTTAGCTAGGACTTATACATGTTGTCACCATTGTTATGAGTTTACATAAGTGAATGATAGCTGTTTGGAAGACTCAGGTTCCTTGTGGTCCTCTGCCCCACCTCTGGCTGTTACAGTCATTCTGCCTCTTCATCAATGGCCCTTGAGTCCTGGGATGAAGAAATTTGAAGTAGGTGTTCTATTCAGGGATGAGCACTCTGCTCTCAGCCTCTTGATCTTTGCACATTGGCCAGTTTTGGGTTTCTATGTTAATCATCATCTGCTGAATAAGGAAAATTCTCTGGTGAGAATTGAAAGATTCATTAATCTTATAGGTAGAGGTTGCACTGAAGATGGGTCACTTTGGGCTACTCATCATGCAGACATTATTTTTTACATTTGATTATCTGTGGGACTCTGTAATAGTTTCCATCTATTGCAAAAGTAAGCTTTTTGATAAGTGGTGAGAGGTACACATGTCTTTAAACATGAGGATACATATTTAGAATAAAGAAGTTACATTGGTCTTGGGATGTTGAAAAGTAGGCTTTTCTCTAGGATCTAGGATCTCTCCAACCATGTGTGTTTGTCTGTTTACAGTACCACACAAGAGTCCCCTCCCATTAAGCCAGCCTTAGTCCTAATTAGCCATTTGTTGATTTATCTCCAAGATAATGCACCAATAGTGATAGCTTGCTAGGATAGTCATTGTTGGTTATGAGACCTTATAGCTGGGTAGGACCATTGATTGGTTTCCTCCCTTGGCAGATTATATAGCATCTTCTGAAACTAAGAGAGTAAGTCTTTAGGGAAGAGGCTTCCAGGTTAGTTCCAGCTCAGTTGTTCAGAAGCGTGGCCTCTCTTCAGCAATAGGATTGTACTTTGAAGTTCTGGGAGGCAGCCAAAGTTGTAGCAATAGTCTGTGTTATTTGGGGAATTTCTTGGACTACCCTGACCAACAACTCAACAGGAGGTTTCTCCTGCCTGGCACTGTGTTTTTTGTTACATAGCCTTCAGCTATACACATGTACTTATATATTTATTGCATGTGTATTTTTCAGTAGGACTTTGAACTAACACATTTCCCACTGATCTAAACATTTATCATTTATCATTTACTATCTAAACATGTATCTCTCCTCTAACTCTCATGGTATCTTCCCTCCTCCTTCCCCAGTTAAAGTATCCCACCTTTTCCTCATTTCCCTTTTAATAAAACCTGTCTCCCACTATCCCCATCCATGATGGCTAAAGGTAGCTGTCAACTTGACTGGATGTGTAATTAACTGAAATGAGAGAGATTTATTTGATTGCATCATTCAAAGCTGGAAAACTAACCCTAAAACTGGGCGTTACCTTATGATGCCCAGCCCATGTAAAAGGCCATGGCACAACAGAGAGTTTGCTTCTGGCCTGCTTGTCTTCTCTCTCACTGGTGAGTTCATCTTGCTGCTGTGGCATTCCTTTGCTGATAGTAGAACCAACTTCTTTGGATTCAAATGTAGACTGAAAGTTAGCAAAGCTCTAGGAATCCTCCAGGCCTTCAGTGCCAGATTGGGACTGCTGAGAAATCCAGCCTCATGGACTAAGCCCTTCTTGCACAACTCAAACTCTGTCTTATAAGTTAATTTAACAACTACATATACATATATAATATATAATATCATTTTATGTTTATATATGAAATCATTTTATCAGTTCTCTTTCTTTAGAGAAACTTGCTTAATAACCCTCTTTTGAAATCCTTGTTCCCATTTTTTTCTCATGGGTCATTTCCATTTTCCTGACTCCTGTAGTGATATCAGGATACACTCACACTTAGGGATTTGGAGTTAAGATCCACAAATAAAAGGGAACATATATCACTTTTTTTTCTAAGTCTGTATTACTTAGTATGACAGTTTTTAGTTCCATCCATTTACCTGCAAATTTCATGATTTCATCTTTCTTTACTGCTGAGTAGAACTCCATTGTATAAATGTACCAAATTTTCATCATCCATTCATCAGTTGAGGGACATTTAGGTTGTTTTATCCTTTACAGTCATCATTTAGGATTTTTCCCAATATCTACACAGATGCCTAGTATTGAAGATACTTGATCATCCTTTTGGTTCTTTGGATCATTTAGAGAATATGATATTCTTAACCATAATGCTATTTTAAAATTATTTAAAAGGGTCTCAAATAGCCAGACTAGCCTTACTATAGGTATGAGGCTGGCCTTGAACATCTGATTCTCTTGCCACCACTTCCCAAGTGTTGTGCTTATAGTCATGGCCATTTATACTTCATTCCTATGGTAGAGCATCCTCTTATTCATATTTTAAAATTTTTCCTAGTTAATTTAGCTCTTTGCAAATTATGCTTTGTCTTTCTAAATGAACAAACCCCTCTCCTTTGTGTTGTCTATATTTTTAGTATGTTTTTGTGTATGAGTGTATTGCCTGAGTGTATGTAAGTACACATGTGTCATGAAATGCCCATGGAAGTCAGAAGGGGATGTCAGGTTCCCCTGGAGTTGGAGTTATAGATGGTTGTTAACCACAATGTGGGTGCTACAAATTAAACCAAGTCCTCTGCAGGAGCAGCCAGTGCTCTAAACCACTGAGCCATCTCTCCAGCACCTGTGTTTTTTATTTTTAAAAAATAATAATTATTTTTATGTATAAGTCTATTGCTTACATATATGTAAGTGCACACAGTCATGCAATAACTACAATGGTCAGAAGCAGGCTTCCAATCCCTTGGAACTAGAGTTATAGACGGTGGTTAGCTGTCATATGGGTGTTGAGAACTGAACCCAGATCCTCTCCAAGAGCAGCCAGTGCTCTTAGCCACTGAGCCATCTTTCCAGTCCTAATTTCTATTATTTTAATCTGTTCATTTCTTATACTGGGCAAATAAGAATGTGAAAGCTTTTAATTCAGTTATTTTCCAGAACTGCAATACATATCACTAAGATCTGAAGATAATTTGGCTATTATATATAAACATTTATACAGAAAGTTATCAATGATTTTATTCTCATATTCTGCAAGAAAACTATGTAAATGTGAATAAAGAGAGTACACTACTTGGAGGAAATCAGTTATGTTCTCTTTTCCTAATGATCTGAGCAAGGTCATTCACATCTCCTGTGTTCATTTTCATTGTCACCAGCAGACGCTGAGTGTAGTGAAAGTGCATGGACTTGGTCAAAACTACAAGTCTCAGTTACCTTATTTTTCCAAAGCCACTAGTAGTATTTCTCTATTGCAATAAAATCAGGTTTGTCAATGGTTGAGAAAAAGGCACTGAAAGTAAACCCAAAAGGTCATGCTCAGGCCAGATATAATGAGTTGAAAGGGAAGTCCATCATTCTGACATTCATATAAAATAAAATCAACCATGAAAATTCATAACAAGCTCAAGGCTATGCACAAAGTATGATAAACAAAAGCTATACTTAAATCAATTTCTGAAAAGATCATGCATTCTACCACTCCAGGTGAAAGATGAATTATGAAAAACTTGTATTTGTAGAAATTATTTAAAATGATTGAAACAGCAAGCACAGTTTGGCATTTATTAGTTACTTCAGGGTACTGATAATTTATTAGTATTCAGCAGTAATACCAGTGGGCACAATAGTACAAATGCTTTCTTTCCTTTTCTGTTGATATGAACACAGTATTGTTTCCACATGAATACATTTCTCTATAGGCTTAATGAATGTTTTGTCTATTGACAGGTGCACACAAGTGTTGTTAGAGTGTGTGATTGATTGTTTCTTTTCCAGATATGTAAATTGAAAGCTTTTTAAAGCACTTAAACTCTCTTTTTGAGTCAGCTATGAAACGCATACATGATTCAGCCCCTTTAAAATACAATACAATATAAATCTCGTTGTATACCAGCATGTGGTTGTTACCTCTGAAGCTTTAGACCCAGAAATTGTAGTGTGTTTCATTTTATATAGCTATGAGGGACAATGAATGATTGGTAGGACAAGTCAAGTTATATTTCAAACTCTAGAGATCCAAATTTCCCTATTCATGACATGTTTATGAAACACATATATTTGCCAGAGCCATCAATTTCATAAAATTTCTGTAGATACAGCAGTGTTCAAAATATATAAACCCTCCTACTCTCAAGTGGTTTACCTTCTAGTGGAATAGAGAATAAGTGAAGCAAATAATTGATATGAATGTCATTGTGGTAAGTGATACAGTAAAGAATACATCAAATAAAGAAGTGTTCATGTTCATGTGAGAAATACACATTTAAATACGTGAACGAATTGATGTAATATCTGACATTTCCCTGATAATACAGAGTGCCAGAAACATAGATGTAATAATACAGATCATTATCATTAACTGATCATTTTTGTATTTAGATAACATGTTCTTGGATTTTATAATTGTATTGTATTTGCTTTGTTAATTTTTGATTATGTTCATATCAAGTTAAATATAACAGACTTCCCAACTAATTTCTCTGAGATGATAACATTTAAGTCAATAACTGAAATGAAAGAAGGTAAAAGATCCTTCCTTATGGAGGAAAATGAATTACATCCCATGGAAATGGTTGCATGCCTGGAAGTTTCCAGAAACAGTTAGATGATGTTGCTAATTTGCAGTGAGAAAAGGTGAAACTATTAGAAGGACATCATAGAGGAAGACAGGGAACTAGATTATCTAAGTCATTGAAATTATGAATGAGTTGGAAAACATTGTAGAGATTTAGAAGAGAATAATGTAATCTATACTGTGTCTTGAAATCAACACCATGTGCACACTGTTCAGTCATTATTTTAGGCAATGTGAAAGGCAGAACCATTATCTGATGGTATCAGTATACAGAATATAGAGGTGACAGGGAATGAAGGAAGAATAAAAGGGATTGAAAGGGCCTTCTGAACTCATCTATTTCCCAGTCATCACCCTAGACAACTGAATATCAACATGTAAGCTTCCGTTGAGGCCAATAGCATGATCAGTGGTTTACTATTCTGGTAGATAAGGAATTAAATGTATTTTGAAAAAAATAGTTTCAAGGACCAAAATGGCAAATCTCCAAGCTGGTCAAGCACTAGCCTTCCTTTTACAAATAAACCAGCATTGCCCTTTTTGTGTGTGACAGATATCCTCAAGGTTCTGTACCTAATGGCAAATCTGAACAGGAACCAGTGACAGGGGCTTTGAACTGGTCCACAGTTGATAAAGAAGGTGAAATTACCATAATAGAAACTGTCATCTACTCCATCGTGGCCCAATGCTGTGAGAGCTAGAAGTTAATAAGTTAATAGGACAATGAACGCAGTTAGGTTCTAGTCCTCAGGTACATCCTGAGTTCAGGCCACTTACTGCAAATTACATGTGACTATATTTATAAGTCAATTAATATTAAAGTTAAATATTGCCTTCTTGATTAGCCCCAAATCATAGTGTGCTGTTTTCCTGCCAAAGACTCATGCCATTCTAAGAGGAGGACAATTTTGCATCCCTTCAAAAAAACTGCAAGGAATGTATGTCCTGGTACCAGCTGTTACTCCAGAGCATGCTGACCTTGTCTTCCATGTGCATCATGTTGCTTTTGCTCAACTAAAGTTGTGATGTTCCTTTTCCTTTCTACCTCAGTCTCCCTCCGCCTGGTAGCTGACAATATCCCCAAGTTGCTTACTTTATTGTTTTCTCTCTCTGATTCCAATAAATTTTCTCTTGGTTCCCTTCTGAGTCCATTTTCAAATTCTATCAGAGAGACCAAGAAGCTGTGAAGGAGTTGTGTGTACCATTGTGACCCAGGTCCAGGCCAAAGTCAAATCAGTAGACTTCTTGAAAAGTGGTCAGACCTGTACTTTATGCAGGCGGCATCAATAGCAATAGATGGAAATTGTGAATTAGAAAAGAAATAGATGGCTCATGGATGACCTTAAAATTGGGGTCTGTTTTATTTGTTTCATTTTTCTATTAATCAAGATGAGAAGGGTTGTAGGAAAACTATCTTAGGGGACATTTTTATCTTGGTGTTCATAAGATAAATAGTGATAGAAAAGTTTATAATGATTTGAGATAGAACAGGAAGGCATTCCAGTGTCTGTCACCTGCAGACCAGAATTGGAGCTAGAAGTCATACTTTCATATTCACTATGTAAATCTTTCCTTTGAAAAATACTGAAAAAAATGTGTGTGTCGTTTCTGATAAAAGTTCCTTCGCTAAAAAAGAATTTCAATTAATTTTAGTTTTCAAATGTCTCAATTTAAGCATGTGGGGAGTGTATTTGAGGACCAGATAGTGTTCATATTCCAATACATGACATACAATTCTTTTAAAAAATATTTATTATTTTTTATTTTATGTGTATGCATATATTGCCTGCATGTAGGTAACTGCACCTGTGTTGTGCAGTGCCCACAGAGGACAGAAGAGGCTGTTGGAGCCACTGGAACTGGAATTATGGACAGTTGTTAGCTGCCATGTGGGTGCTGGGATTCGAACCCGGATCTTCTGCAAGAAGAGTCAGTGTTCTTAACCACTGCATTATATCTCTAGCCCCCATCATACTGTTCTTATTATACAAAAACTGCCTTGAAAGAAATGATGCCAGTTATCTATACGTGATTATCATATGCTCATTGAATTTTTACACGCATGACTAAAGTTTTATAATTCTTCAAAAAAATGTCTTTATCATAAATTTGTCTTAAATATTTAGCTTTACAAAGTGTTTATATATATGTATATAACATGTTTTGATGCTGACAGGACATGTTAAATAATTGTTTTCACTGTTTAAAAGATATGGGAACTGATATTTAGAAAGCTAAAGCACAGTGTAGTGGCACAGGCCTTTAATCCGAGCACTCAAAAGATAGGCAGCTAGGTTTCTGTGAGATTAAAGCCAGCCTGGTCAGCAGAGTGAGTTGTGAGTTCCAGGCTAGCTGGGGCAACAGGGGCACCACGTCTCAAAACAGCTAAAACATTACTTAGAATATTTTATTGCACGTGTGTGTGTGTGTGTGTGTGTGTGTGTGTGTGTGTGTGTGTATCTATGCTAGATAGCTTTAGTTGTCAATTTGACACATCTGGGGAGAGGTAGCATTAATTGGGATGTTACCTGTATTAGGTTGGCCTGTGGCCATGTCTGTGGGACATTTTCTTGAGTGTTGAGTGATGTGCATGGGCACAGCCAACTGTGGGCAGTGTCATCAATGAACAGGTGGGCCTGTGTTGAATAAGAAAGCAGGTTGAAACAGGCCAGGGAAGCAAGCCATTAAGCAGCGTTCCTCCATGGTCCATGCTTCAGGTTCTTGCCCTGTGTTCCTGCCTTGGTTTCCTTTGATGATGGACTGTGCTTTTAAACCAAATAAACCCTTTCCTCCCAAAGTTGGTTTTAGTCAGAGTGTTTTGTCATAGCATTTGAAAGCAAACTAGAACAATATCTCACAGAACAGTCTGTTTTAACTCAGAAGGCTACTGATCCATTTCCCTCTAGGCAGTATCTGGAAACCTGCGTGATTGGTTGTCACAATAACTGGCAATGGCAGTAATGTATTGTTAAAGTGCAACAGACATGACTCTAAACATCTTGATAGGCAGCCCGTCCTTTATGAAAAAGGACTGTCCTAAGTCAAACTCCAATATAGCTCTACTTGATAAAAAGTGATATAGCATATGGGCTAGAATATATTTATATGCCTATATTTTTCTATAAAGTCTAATATTTCTTTGTTAGTGTTATTTGATGAATAAAAATGGTAGGATTCTTATGGCCATCTATTTTAAGGGATGCCATGGTGGGAAAACAATTATTTGTAGTTCTCCAAAATTTTATAGCCCTTTAAAATGATTATGAATTCCAGATAAAACATGATAGTTTATATCACTAAAAAAGTCTAGGTCATTTGGTTGACTGCTACTTGAGTACATCAGAGAAACTACAGTTACAGAAATGTGACCACCGCTAGGGTTTAATTTCATTTATTCTTGAAAGTGCATATGAAATTCATAAGACTTGTTATGATTTGAGGTAACTTAATAATATCATTTGGTAAAGCGAGGTTAAAACAATAAACAGAGGAGTTGGATCTTATCAGGGTTTGAATGTGGAGCATGGCAGCCCTGATTGCATGTACAAGAGTCAGCTTGCTGGATCTCAGTGAATGCCATTAATACTCAACTGATTTCGCAAGGCATGATAGGGAAGAGTTTCTCTTTAATTAATTAATTTATCTATTTACTTTTTAAAAATGTGTATTGTTATAGGACAGAGTTTGCAAAAAATCACCAAAACTACTTTAAGAACAGTAGCAAGGTAAATTTTAATTTTCGACTAGCCGGATTTTCGACTGGCCGGGCTGTCTGTCTCGGAGTAGACACAGCCCTGATGATTGTCGGGTCAGAGTTTTTATAGGATTACAGAAATATTATTCAAACAGGACATCTGTGAACCAATCAGGTTTGTACAACATAGCAGAACTTTGAATCTATTAATCAACAACCAATCATTACACAGACAAGAGATACAGTCATATAACTTGACAATCAACTTTGTAATTTTAAAATTAGTCAACTCCCTAGCCATAACAAGTATAGTAAGAAAGCTGGGATCAGCAGTTACCGGGTGGTCATACAATAACATGATAACAAGGGTGGTCTTATGCTCTGTGTCAAGATGACCCAAAATAGCAAGCGGATTACAGAAGTGAAAACAAGCATTTAGCCATATGTAAAATGTCTGGAATTAGCACATTCCGTGATTCATGACCAGGACAATTTCCCAAAACCCAAGGTTGCCCCCCTTTTCCTTTTGGTGTGGAGCAAAGTTGCTGCTGAAATGGCTTTGAACAAAATGGAGCAACTTAGGTAGGTTTGCTGAGCCAGTTCATGTATGAGTGGATGTAAGTGTACCCAAGAATTCAATGCTTGCAAAGGCCAGAAGAGGGTGTCAGATCCCCTGAAAATGGAGTTACACACAGTTAACTTCAATGTTGATGCTGGGAACAAAACCCAAGTCCTCTACAAGAAGAGCCAGTGCTCTTGAATGCTGACTAATCTCACGAGCTCCAGATAGGGAAGCGTTTTAAGCAGGACTATGATTCAGATGTTTTGACTTTAAGGAAAGATGCCTGCACTATAGATATAGAACTAAGTGAAAACAAGCTCAAGGTGGAGCCTCAGTGAAGCTAGATGGGATCCCACAATGAAGTGAACTAAATGAGAGTGTCATTAGTAAGGACAGCAGTTAAAGGAATAAAAGTCTAATGGAATGCTTAGCTGTTTAGAGCACTGACTGGTCTTGCAGAAGACCCAGGTTCGAATCCCAGGACCCACATGGTGGCAAACAACCACCTTTAACTCCAGTTACAGGGGAAACAATGCTCTCTTCTGACCTCTGCAGACATTGTCCAACGTGGGTGAACTTACACATATGCAGGCATAATACTCATACACATAAGATAAATAAATTAAATGTTTAATGAAATATAGAAAGAAGGAGAAATGCTCAAGGAAGTGTGAAAAAAGTAATGAAAAGAAAAGAAATTGGGATGAGGAAGACAGGAAGAAAATCAAGTATTTTGGAGGCAGTGGAAGAGTAATAAACACTGAGTCCACTGAACATGTCCATAGACTATCGAGAGTATAATTATGGAAATTCTACAGACAGGCACATGCAGACAGAATGCAGATCAACAGGTAGCATGTTGTTGCTATTCAGGCATTTGGCTACTTTCATCTGAAGTATTTAAAGTACCTTATAGACATTGCATAGTCGTTTAGATAGTTTTCAGATGATTTCTTCTTTAAAATAGAAAATAACTAACATTGAGAATTATTTCACACTAAATTGTGGTCTTAATTGAGCAGAACAAATGAGAGATTTTCAGCTTCAAATCTTATAAAGAGACCAACATTAAGCATGTCAGATAGAATGTTTATCTTTCTATGTAGCTGCCTATTTATTTTCATTTTATTGTTTTGAATTACAAAAGTCTGGTCTCTTCCAGAGAGCAGACATTGTTGCAACCAAGATTAAAATCCTATTCAGCAACTTGCATAACTATCAGCACTTTTCTCTATTTATGAGCTTAGCTCACATAATATATTTTCCAAATTTTTCACATAAGACTGTGAAGTTAAGTTAATGAGAAGGAATTATCACCAAGAAAATGTATTATGGTAGATGTAAATAATTAATAATTGAGAAGTAAAGTCAACGTGTACCAAAATAGGAGTTCATAAAGACATGCCTGTTGTGAGGAAATGCATACCTAAACTCATAAGTTAATTTGTCCTCTCCATTATTCTCTACAATAACATAAATTATTATGCAATTTTACAAAGGCTATGCGATAAGTCTTTGTGAGTAAAATAACTGAATATTTTTGAAAGCTCATGAATTTCTGCTACCTGAATCATCTATGTCAATGGAAAGAATAGATAAAAGAGAAACTGCATATTTTTTCATTTCTCTGCAGAAAGGCTCATGTAGAACTAATAAAAGGACAACAGAGAAAATTATACTCTAAACCTCATATTTCACATGTGTATAAGTTGTAACAATGATATATATTATTATTTAACAATGGTTTCCAATATGGAACTGTGTTTTGGTTGATTACATTTTTCTAACATCATTTATTCATTATATATTTATTCAACAACTCAACCTTATTAAGAACATAATATATATCAGTCATTCTTATATGCATAAGGTTATAATGGATTGCAAGAGACAATGTATTAGCAGAAGGAGTTTATCTTATAGTGTGGAAAGATAACAAATTTTGAGAACACATTTCAAAGAAACTCATGTTTATCAAAAAACTCACATTCAGGGGCTGGAGAGATGGCTCAGTGGTCAGGAACACTTGCTTTTCTTTCAGAAAACATCTGTTCAATTCCTAGTACCATATGGTGGCTAATAACCATTCTTAGCCCCAATTCCAGGAACTCTGACACTCTCTTCTGGCCTCTACAAGGCTCTGCACTCATGTGGTGCACTTACATACACACAGGCAAAATACTCATATAATAAATTAACAAAATATTTTAAAAAATCACCTTCAGATAAAATATACTTAAATTTAGCTATTTAAATAAACCATGTTCAAATGCATACAATTGCATATTTATTAAAATAATACAAACGAAGCTGAATACATATCACTATTTAAGGAAATATAGCCTTAAGAGATACATATTGGAAACCATAGAAGTTTGGATCAGAGTCAATCATTCAATTTATGAAATGTGTAAGCTAGCATAACTTAAGAACTGTAAAGAAAAGTGTGAAAAAAGCAGAATTGAAATGCAAGAATCAAGTACACGATAAAACATAGGTAAAACTCAGTTTTATGTGGAAAAAAACGTGAAAATTTTATAAAGAACTTGAAAAAGGAGTTTTGAGAAATCATTTATACATATATAGTGTATACATGTGTAAGTAAAATTGTATGGGTTCTTCTGAGAAACCAAAAGGATATACACACAAATATATATATGTAACTATGTATGTATGTAAACATATTAATATATAAACTATATAAATACATGTGAGTACCTGTATGAGTATGTAAATATATAAATACAATAATATATGTGTTTATGCACGTATCTGAATATATAAGCTGTTGCCTATGTATATATGTGTTTGTTCAGATATGTATAAGTATATATAGAATCATCCATATGTATATATATGCATAAACACAATCATATATATATATATATGAGAGAGAGAATGAAGTTATCACAGAGTGTTAATTCAACCAGTTATACCAAATTTGAAATTTGTGAAGCATGACTTCATTCTGGATGCTCAGACAGGAGTTTATCTGGAGACCAGATTTCTTCTTTGCAATGTAGCCTCAGCATTTTAAAACTTAGGGTTTTTATGTGTTTGTACTAGGCTTACCATTGTTGTCAAGTATAAGTCAACTACATCAACTGATAGTAGATGTTGTTGCATTTACAAAATAAGTTCACAGCAGCAAATTAGATTAGTGTATGATTAAATAACTGGGTGCTATCACTGATACTTAAAATTAGTACTTTCTGGGCATTCATCTACAAAACTTGTAGAAGTGGCGAGAAGCTGCCATGAAACCAATTCTAAAATTCAGAGTATGTGAGCACTGTTTTGTGTCTGATATTGTACTGGAAAGTTTTAGTTGTCAACTCGACACACCTGGGAAGAGGCATTATCTACATGGGATTGGCTTGTGGTCATGTCTTTGAAAGTTTTTCTTAATTGCCTAATTGATATGGGAGGGCTCAGCCCATTGTGGGCGGTGCCACCCATGAGCAGTTGGCCCTAGATTGTATAAGAAAGCAGGCTGAGTACAGGCCAGGCCTGAGGAGCAAGCTGTTAAGTGTTTCTCCATGGTCTATGCTTCAGTTCTTGCCTCTAGGTTCCTGCTCTGGCTTCCCTCATTGATGAACAGTAATGGGTGTGTGTAAGCCAAATAAACCCTTTCCTCCACAAGTTCATTTTGGCAGGAGTGTTTTATTACAGCAAAAGAAAGCTAAGACAGAAGTGATTCACTGAGGACCCAGGTGAGAGGGGCACAAGAACCAGAATGAAAAGACCCTTTCCTCTTTATTGTCCCCCTAGCGCTAGTGACTGTTAGTGATATAACTTAGCATTATGCAAGCTTGAATAAAGAAACGTACTTAGAATCCTGTTCTAGCATTGCAAAAGAGAACAAGGACAAGATTCGTGCTGAGAAACCAATAAATCATTATAAGCCCTCTCCACCCTATTAACTACTCAGCTTACTTATGCATCTTTCTACAACAATGACTCAATTCAGGCAATCAATATGATTTTCATGCTGGCTCAGCAAATACACTATATATATACATATATATATGTATATATATATATATATTTTTTTTTTTTGAGAAAGGAAAGACCATTTGTGGGGGCTCATGAATAAACTGCACAGCTCTACCCCCTAATGGTTCTACCACTCCCCCATGATGTCACCCTGTAGTCTAAAGCCTTCAGCAAGTAGCAAAACCCTTATCCCAAACCACGTCAATGGAGTCACTATTATTCAATTTATGTGAGGTAGTATAAACTACAGCTGACAAAGGAGATAATGAATGGTAGATATTCACATTATACATAACTCCTCTGCTCATGCATATACATGCTCAGTGATCTCATCACATGACACACAAAACAGCATTCAAAGACAATTCTGAGCATCAACAGTTGCAGAAGCATATTTTGCTAAGAAGTAAAGTTTGAGCACAATTTTTAAAATATTTCATTTATTATTTTTATTTTATTTGTATGTGTATTTTGCCTGAATGTAAGTGCACCCATGATGCGCAATGACCAACGATGTCAGAAGAGGGCATCAATCCCCTGTAGCTGGAGCCATGGATGGTTGCTAGCTGCCATGTGGTTTTTGGAAACCAAACAGGGGTCTTCTGCAAGAGCAGCCAGTGCTCTTAACCATTGAACTATCTCTCCAGCCCTTGAGCACAATTCTTATGGAAGGCAAGAAGCCAGCTCCAGCTGAGAATTAAAAAAAAAGAGTTGGATAAAGTATCCAATTTATTATGTGATTGTCCTGTGTGATTGGGTTAAACAAAGAGAAAAGACAGTGTTTCCACTGAAATTATTCACCCATGATTTATTTCAGTTCATTAAAATTCATTAAATACTTACTATAGAGTTGAAAACATGCTCATTGTACAAAAAATAAAAATATGTCATTTAGTGCTGAAATATACATGAGGTAGTGTATTAGTGAGGGTTCTCCAAAGAAACAGAACCGGTAGAATGAATATGTATAGAGATTTATCAGCTTAGCTCACAGGATAGAGTTTGAGCAGTCCAACAATGGCTGCACCACACTGGAGAGGCTGAGAATCCATAGTTGCTCAGTCCACAAGTCTGGATATCTCAGTAGTCCCAATCTGGCTCTGAAGGTCTGACAAATTCCAAAAGATCAGCTACTCTTCCATCTACAGCAGCAAGACAAACTCACCAGCAAGAGAGAGGGCAAGCAGCAAAAAGCCTGGCACTCTGCTCTGCCTTGGTTTTTTAAACTGGCTGCCATCAGAAGGTAACGCCCACATTTAGGTGTGTCTTCTGGCTTTAGATGATCCAATCAAGAAGATCTCTTTCATTTCAGTTAATCCCAGATCCAATCAAGTTGACACCCAG
>NW_008360315.1:4275364-4312600 GCF_000622305.1 Nannospalax galili | reverse complement strand
AGAGTTTTCTTTGTTGTTCCTTTGCTTGCACTGCAGAGGGAGAAATCCACAGCCTTGAGCCTGAGAGACAAGCACTGTACCACTGAGTGTACAGAAGACCCATTTTTAACAAAATAGGACAAAAACACTCATGTCAGTTACAATCCACGTTTCTGCAACTGGTCACGTGGCCTAAGTTGGTATTTGTAACTACCTTCCTCTACTACCCATTCTGTATTTCCTCCACCATCACCATACACCTGTGCAGGTCTTGCATCTATCCCTGGAGGAGTGACCCATACTTTCATCCCTGAAGGGTCTGGGCCATTTGTTGTCCTGTCTGGATTGGGTTGTTGCAGTTTCCCATTGACCTTAATCACAGGACATGGTAACATCAGAAGTGTCCCTAAGGAATCTCCTGCCTTCCAGATATAATCTTCATTACCTCTATTGTGGAGAACCAGTCCAATTTCCCCCTGGTAGTCTGAGTCAATCGCCCCTCCTAATACTGTTATTTTTTTCTTAGCCTGCTGAGTTAAGGGCATCAGAAGCCCAAAGTGTCCAGGGGGATGTCCTAGCTTCCAGTTCAATGGAATGTTTATTGTCTCTCCTAGCAGAAGCACTCCCTCTTCTGGAACCAAAACATCCAAGCCAGTAGAGTACAAAGTCGAGGGTACAGGAGGCAAAAATTTTCATAGATGGTCATCAGGGGTGACAGTAAGTGGAATCATTCCCACTTCCACCCCTTGATTCCTGGACCCATGAATCCTGGGTATAGGAGAAACTGTACCATATATTGGATGCTGATTCAAAGCATACACTGCCTTCTGGAAGTCCCTGCCCCAGCCCTCCAGGCCATTGCCACCTAATTGGCACTGTAACTGTGTCTTTAAGAGACCATTCCATCATTCTATCAAGCCAGCTGCTTCAGGATGGTGGGGAACATGGTAAGACCAGTGGATTCAATGACCATGGGTCCACTTTCACACTTCTTTGCTGTGAAGTGAGTTCCCTAGTCAGAAATGATGCTGTGTGGAATACCATGATGGTGGATAAGGCATTCTGTATGTCCCTGGATAGTAGTTTTGGCAGAACCATTATGTGTAGGAAAGGCAAATCCATAACCAGAATAAGTGTCTACTCCTGTAAGGACAAAACACTGTCCCCTCCAAGATGGAAGTGGTCCAATGTAGTGAACCTGCCACCTGGTTGCAGGTTGGTCACCACAGGGAACAGTGCCATATTGGGGGCTCAGTGTTGGTCTCTGCTGTTGGCAGATCTGGCACTCAGCAGCAGCTGTAGCCAGGTCATCTTACGTGAGTCAGAATCCATGCTGTCGAGCCCATGCATAACCTCCATCTCTGCCACCATGGCCACCTCGTTCATGGGCCCATTGAGCAATGAAAAGGATAGCTGAAGAAAGAGGCTGACAGTCCACAGAGCGGGTCATCCGATCTGCTTGATTATTGAACTCATCTTCTGCTGAAGCCACTTTTTGATGAGCATTTACATGAGACACAAGTATGTTCACATCCTTTGCCCATTTGGAGAGATTTATCCACATACTTCTTCCCCAAATGTCTTTCTCACCAATTTTTCAATCATGCTCCTTCCAAGTCCCTGACCATCCAACCAAACCATTGGCTACAACCCATGAATCAGTATATAATCTCACTTCTGGCCATTTCTCCTTCCAAGCAAAATGAACGACCATGTGCACTGCCCAATGTTTTGCCCCAGTGTCCTTCAGGGTTGTTCCAGAAATCGGCTGTAATGCTGCAGCTGTCCACTTCTGAGTAGTGCCTGCATAGCATGCAGAACCATCTGTAAACCAAGCCCTAGTCTTCTCTTCCTCAGTCAACCAATCATAGGGCACACCCCATGATGCCATAGGTGCATGCTTGAGAACAGGAGGCATGGTCACAGGAGCAGGAACCATAGGCATTTGGGCAACTTCTTCATATAACTTGCTTGTGCCCTCTGGGCCTGCTCAAGCCTGATCACGTATATACCACTTCCATTTGATAATGGATTGTTGCTGTGCATGGCCTACTTTATGGCTTGGGGGGTCAGATAACACCCAGCTCATGATGGGCAGCTCCAGTCTTATGGTGACTTGGTGGCCTATTGTCAAATGTTCAGTTTCCACTAAGGCCCGATAGCAGGCTAAGAGCTGTCTTTCAAAGGGAGAATAGTTGTTCACAGATGAAGGCAAAGCCTTACTCCAAAATCCCAATGGCCTCTGCTGTGATTCCCCTATGGGGACATGCCAGAGACTCCAAACAGCATCTTTATCTGCCACTGATACCTCAAGCACCATCGGGTCTGCTGGGTTATATGGCCCAAGGGGCAGAGCAGCTTGAACAACAGCCTGGACCTGTTGAAGGGCCCTTTCCTGTTCCAGGCCCCACTCAAATGTAGCTGCCTTCAATCTCTGTCCTAGTTTGTTCTTCATTGCTATGATAAAATACTCTGACCAGTACCAGCTTGAGGAGGAAAAGGTTTATTTGTCTTACATCTCCCAGGTCGCAGTTTATCAGGGAGCCCAAGGTAGGAACTCAGGGCAGGAACCTGGAGGCAGGAGCTGGAGCACAGGCCATGGAGGAACGCTGCTTACTGGCTTGCTCTTCCCAAGAGGTGGGTTAGGAGATTCAAATGGGTTTATATCCATAACTGTTTCAAATAGTCTACACCACGGATTTTCAGTACTCTCCATGCTATCTGAAGACTCTGACTTGGAGAGCCTGCTCCAAATACCAACAAGCCCATTAAAGAAATTCATCCTTTCAATTCCGTGTCTCTAGAACCACTCCTGGTACCACAGTCTGTATTAGTCAGTGTTCTCCAAGGAAACAGAATCAGTAGAATGAATATGTATAGAAATTTATAAGCTTAGCTCATAGGATAGAGTCCAAGTAGTCCAACAATGGCTGCACCACACTGGAGAGGCTGAGACTCCGTAGTCACTCAGTCCATGAGGCTGAATGTCTCAGTAGGCCCAATCTGGCACTGAAGGTCTGACAAATTCAAAAAGATCAGCTACTCTTCAGTCTACAGCAGCAAGACTAACTCACCAGCGAGAGAGAAGGCAAGCAGCAAAAAGCCTGGCGTTCTGCTCTGCCTTGGTCTTTTAAACCGGCTGCCATCAGAAGGTAACGCCCACATTTAGGGTGTGTCTTGGGCTTTAGATGATCCAATCAAGAAGGTCTCTTTCATTTCAGTTAATCCCAGATCCAATCAAGTTGACACTCAGGATTAGCCATCACAGGTAGTAAGTTTTTATTCTCATTCTATTTGCATTTTTCTACTGTATATTTAATTTATTATTCTGTACAAAGCAATTCATTATTCTATAAAAAGCAATCTGTAGTTATTAGTGACTTTTTAAATAAAATCATTCAAAAGTTTTAAGAAACGATATAAGAGACATTTCCATAATTTTTCAGTCCTCTTATTTGAGCATAAAACTCGTGAAAACCAAACCAAAACAAAACTGTGTTGTTTTGATTTTGTAGGAGACTATTTTATTTCTTAGAAAATAGTGGAGAATACCTTCCACATTATTGTAGCATTCTAATCTGTTATAATTCTTGTCTTCTAACTTGTAATTTCTGCCTTCCTTAGCATTTTCTTTTTTTAATATTTTGTTTTATTTATTATTTATTATTTTATGTGTATGTGTGTATTGCCTGCATGTATGTAAGTGAACCCATGTGGTGCAATGCTCACGGAGGACAGAAGAGTCTGTCAGATCACCTGGAACTGGTCTTACGGACAATTGTTAGCTGCCATGTGGGTGCTGGGATTCGAACCCAGATCTTCTGCAAGAACAGTCAGTGTTCTTAACCACTGAGCCATCTGTCCAGCCCACTTGACATTTTCTTTACTTTGATTATTTTGTAAGAAATTTTCTCTCATGTTGCTGAGAACAAATTTCTAAGAGATTTTTATGAAATATAATAGTATTTTTAAAATAAAATGAATTTGGAGGCCCTGGAGAGATGGCTCAGCAGTTAATAGTACTGGCTGCTCTTGCAGAGGACCTCAGTTTGGTTTCCAGGACCCACATTGTGGCTAATAACCATCTGTATCTCCAGTTCCAGGGGAATCTAAAGCCCTCTTATCGCTTCCATGGGCAATGCACAACACAGATTCGCTTATATACATGTAGGCAAAATATTCATATATATTTAAAAAATACAAAAAAATAAAGAACTTGTTAGAAAATTCTCCTATATAATTTAAGGTAACATTTCTCTAATTTTATTCTATTTTAATTTAGTACTCTGTTTTCTACTTTGGTTTATTCCCTGACTGTAAGTTGAATACTGTGAATGTCTTGAAATTATATAAAATGACAAGTTTGCTGTTCATCCACTTACAGAATACTTGGAGGTAAAGAGAAGCTATTCTCTACAGTCAGTAATATTTAACCAAATATTTAGAATAATAATTATATGTCAAAATAAAATAAAAATGAAAGTAATAAATTAAGGCCAGTAACTTCCAGTAGAATGACTCAATCAAATATAAGTCCTGATGATTGACTTTTAAAACATACCATTCAATACAAAAGTTTGTTTGCAAAAAAAATGCTTTTACTAGTCATTACTCTCTCATGTTATTTTTTTCTTGTAGCATATGACAGGTATGAGTTCTTGAAATACTGATGTAGCTTCCTGAATATATAAATGCATATTAATAAAAAGAGGAATGAGCTTTAGTTTTCTTCCTGTGGCTTTTAAATTTAACAATTCCAAATGACTCGATGAGACTCAAATAACTCAGTGCCACTGAGTTCTAACTGTGATATGTATGTAAATATTGTTTGCATTCAGTTTGTGACAGGATCAGAAGCTGAAAGCAAGCAGAGATTGAATATTCTAGTCCCTCAGGATCCTTGGGAATAAACAAGACTGTGACAACCAATTGCAAACATGTCAGAACCAGCGACCTGTGTGTCCTGAATCCCAAATGGACGGATGAAAAACAGGAAACGCACACTCTCTGCAGTAGGACCAATGTCAATCATCTTCTATGACTAAAGCTGTGTATTTATAATTATTATATTTAGTAAAGTGAGCATTCTAATGCTTTTGACTAATAACAATGTAAGTGTATCTTCGGGATCTGACAGGGTGAAATGCTCTAAGTTAATGATATTTATTTTCAGTTTGTTATTTCCATTCAGAAACTGAATTAGTTCCTCTTTATGTCAAAAAAAATGAAATGAGGGGAGAAAAAAAAAGTGTTTGGTTGCTCCTGTCACAATTTTTAGATGAAGTGGTCTTCTCTTACACTCTTTAGACAGAATAAATGTTGAACCATTTTAATGAATAAAATGATATTCACATCTTCTAAATATGGATGTTTTCTTTTCTTTTCCTTTTTTGGTGTTTTTGAGACTGAGTCTCCCTGTAGCCCTAACTGGCTTAGAGTCACTATGTAGACCAGGCCAGCTGTGATCTCACAGGGATCAACCTGGCTCTGCCTCCTGGGTGCTTGGAATGCTCATAATACTATTGGATATATTGTGGAAAATATTAATAGGAAATTGAATAAATAAATTCACATGATGGAGTACTTAGATTCCACAACCTATTAATATTTATTTACTATAATAGCATGTAGTTATATTAAATAAAATGTAATGAATAATATTACTCGATAATAAAGCAAAAGTAATTAAGAGTTAATAATAAAAGCAACATACATGCTGTACTGATAAACTGTTTAATATGAAGATGGTTGCCAAATACATTTTTATCATCATTTAGTATTGGTGGACATGCATGTATATAATATGTATGTCACACTACATTGAGATGGATGGAGAAAAACACTTGTACAATATTTCTCACAAAATTAATGGTATTATCTATACTTTGTTGTCATCGTACACCTTTTTAATTTTATTCATTGTTGTTCAAATTTCCATCATAAATTAATAAAAATAGTAGCAAATAGTCTTTCTTTGAGGGAGAAAAAGCCCCATGCAGTAAACAAATCTGAAATGAAAATTATCAGAAGAAATTTTCTGCTTTTTATGATTCTTCAAATCATGAATTATTTTATGTTAAATTATGCCTTATTTTCTGTTAAAGGCTTGATTTAATCTGTAACATTTTTCTGGAAAGTATTTACACTGTATACAATGCACATAAAATCTTACTGAAGAAAATGTGTTTATTAAAAGGCAATAAAGATATTGCCTAGAGAACAAGTAGTACTATTTCATGTGTTTGAATCAGAAATGCAGCATGGATTTATATGTAACTCTCTGGACTAAATAGTATCTCCTTGTTACCTGAACAACATCCACTATTCTGTGATCCAAATTTAAAAAACCACCATTGTAATTTTATTTTGTCTTTTATCATTTATATTAGTATGTCACATTCATTTACTATCTTTCATAGATGCAAATATACACATATGCTATATATTCATATACAAATAGTACTATTAGCACTTGTCTGGAATGTTTTAAAAGAAGTAATTCTTCCAAAGTCACATGTGCAGTAGATATTGGCTGCATCGAGCAGAAAAGGTTAGAGGGAAATTATAGGAACGTGATGTTGGAGTTAGGGGGTTTATGTATGTACATTATAGTCTATGCTTGGAGACTGAGATACACAACAGCTCAATTTTGAATGTAAAACATTGTCTTTTTAGAATAGGTAGTACTGATAAGTTGTATCCCCACTTACATGTGAATAAAATATAATTGACTGGAGCAGTTAAGTCATATTATGATGATCCCGTGATAAAAATTATCCTGATTCCTAGCATCCATTTCAGTCAATTGTGGACCCAGGCTGCTGAGAACAGGTACCTTTAGATTTCTGTTGGAACTATGCTCCAGAACAAGGGCCTGCTCTTTGTTTCACTGAAACAAGATATCCAGTGTGAAATGGGGAAGTATCTTATCAGAAAAACTTAGAATTCTCCCCCCCAGTACACAACTACAATTTCTCTCGTTGTTTGTAATGAGTTAACGACTGCTTGGAGCACTGTGATATGCAAAAAGTGCATACACACATGAATGTATTACTCTAAGTAGATTGCAGGAAGGGTCATGAGGGATTAAGGTCAGAAACCCCAGTCACAAGAGGAGAACGTGACACAGCAAACTTGTTTATATCAAAAGCAAATCAGAGCATATCCATATTCTAAAAGTCATTCCCATGACTGACTAATAAAACTTCAAATACATTTCTAAAGAAAATAATAGCAATTTTACTGTATGACTTCTGAGTCATAAAAGGCTAAACAATCCTTACTTTACTGCCCTGACACCCTTGCCTATTATACAGTTACATTTTGTGCAGAAGCCAAAGAGTCACTTGGAGGAGGCACTTGCAGGTGCTTTGGCAGTGGACTCAGTCCACTTGTGGACCCAGGGAGACCCTGTCTCAAAACACCAAAAAAAAAAAAAAAACCCGAAAAGAATATAGTTAATTGATGCAAGTAAAGGATAAATATTGAATTATATTGTATGACTACCAGCAAGCCCGCAGACATTGAACTAGTCATAAGCCACTAAAGAATCTACATTTCAAATTAAATTTTTTAAAAAATATGTGACATAGCTGCTAATAGGCATGTGCGAGGCACTCAGGTTTATAAAAATGCTTTATAAAAAGATTAAATAATGTGTAAAATAAATATTTATAAATGTTCCCAAATCTGTAGATTCTTATCATCCATTATGTACCTTCTAGGTTGAAATTTTGTGCTAATCATTATCTGAGCTATTCTATTAATAACAAGAAGAACAAATAACCTCAGTGTACCTATAATTATCTTTTAAATTTTTATCAAATAAATCAGATTATGAATTTCCTTCTATTTTTCTAGTTCCCATTCTATGTTTTCTCATAGGTGACTTTTTTTTTGGTTGTAGTGCAATGCCAGCCATACCCTCGATTACTCAGTAACAAGTTTCCTTAGAAAATTCATGTATTTCTCTATTATTAATAAAATAGCAATAAAAGTAATTGAATTTATTTTAAGTCCCAAATATAATTTTCTTTTAAATGTTATTTCTTTGAATGGTTTGCTTTACAGGTTATTTCATTTAGAAAATAGAAACATCTCATCTCTTCCCTTTAGAAAATCATTTATTATGTTAATTTTATGTGTATGAGTGTAATACCTGCATGCATGTAAGTGCCCCTGTGTCATGCAACACCCATGGTCAGAAGAGAGTGTTGAATCCCCTAGAACTGAAGTTATAGATGCGGGTGGTGAGAACTGAATCCACGTCCTCTGCAAGAGCAACCAGTGCCCTTAACTGCTGAGCCATCTCCTCAGCCCCACAAAGATCTATTCTCAAAAGCATTTGCATTCTTATTGCTTTTCCTCACAAGGAAAAACCATTGGTCAACACTATGTAACTGGGACACCAGCCATTAAATTTAGCACACATTATTATCCAGAAGTCACAAACGATTAAATCACAACAAAACTTCAACCTGATGTCTCTAACTTTTTGTGAGTTAAATTGGCACTTGTGAATAAACATTCGAGTGTATCTATATTACAGTGTGGGAGTGACAAATACTCCCAATTTTCTTCAGTTTTAAGCATGATAACTACTTACATAGCCTATTTGGAACATACACATAAGTTTTGGTAATGTAGAATGTTAACCATTCTGAAAAAAATCTGAAGGAAATGAAGTAGTATATGAGAATATTGCTGTTCTTATGTGATTTATATTCATCATATTATAGATAGTGAAGGAACAATAAACGAACCCATCAGTTACATATTGCAACAAAAAGTAGAACACAGTAATCAACAGCAGTGGAAACCAGGATGTCAGATATGTGACAATGGACGGAACAGGTGAAGAGAGCAACCTTCATAAGACCTGAGAAATTTTATTCCAAGCAGGGGACAGCATATGGAGAAATAAGTTTGTTATTCATATTCT
The DNA here is from genome assembly GCF_000622305.1 of Nannospalax galili. Classification (NCBI taxonomy): domain Eukaryota; kingdom Metazoa; phylum Chordata; class Mammalia; order Rodentia; family Spalacidae; genus Nannospalax; species Nannospalax galili. Next base: position 4,303,680 of record NW_008360315.1, on the reverse strand, counting down.
TCAAAGCATAAAAATTTGCTCCTTAATAATTGGTAGATGTGAAAAACATTACCATTGAAATCTATCTGATGAGTTTATATCCATGCTCAGATGCTAAGGAGCTCAGAAAGTAACCGACTGTGACTAGTAATAATCAGATATATATAGAGATTAGAAACACATATGCATCTTAGTGTCAGTTGTATTAAAAATGAATTTTTCTGTATGAAACTGTATTTTAATAATGAAATGAAGATCTTTTATAACGTTTAAAACCTCATTTAATTTTATGTCTTATAGAGTTTATATGGAGTACAATATTGTATAACTGTATTAATTCAACTGTAACCCTAAAAATTTACAGCCAATTTTGAAAGAGATGCATCTTAACTCTGGAAATTGTTATTGAATATGTCAATGCTTTTGTAATGAAATACCTCTTCTAATTATACGGTTATTAAATAAATAATTTAAAAAACAGAAAAGTCAAGGTGCTTAAGTTTAGTTAAGAAATTATGGAAGGAAGGAGCATCATACTCCTGCATTTCCTTCACTTTGTGTCTGCTAGTTATATAAGGATATTTTCCTTTAATAAGTCAAATCTCTTCGCTTTGGTAAGAGAACTTTCCATGTTAGGCCCTCTTCGCTGTCTCACTCTAAACATCCCCAGGCAAGATTTTGTTATTCCCAGCATGCTTTGCCACACAGAAGCAGCATCAATGTCCACAGAGCTGCCTTTTCTGGGCTTAAGTGAAGACCTCTTGCCGGAAAGACTGAAAATAGAATCCCAGATCCAGTAAAGACACACATTTGCTATAAGGTATTCCTCTTACATAAAGTCAGTGGATACCATCTGTAATGTTAGAGAGCCAAAATTCTATTATTACCATTTATACTGAAGACGATTGACAGGAGAGACGCCTAAGTGAGTATTATTGAGATCGACTATAGATTCTAGTAAGCAATATGCTAGAAATGGAAAAATGAATATTATTTGATACATTCGTAGATAATTTTATTGCTTTCTAAATTTCCAAGCTGTATAATTTTACTAAATATAAAAATGGATACATTCAATTTCAAGCAAATTCTACCCAGCAAACTCATCTGGAGATATTTGTTCATTGCTTAGGATCTTTCTTACCTGTGCTGTGTTGACTTTCTCTTCCTCTATGATATTCTCCTTATTCTTTCCTAAATACTAGGACCCCAAGGAGAAGGGGAGATCTTCAAGAACTCTGATTTTCTCAAGAAATCGGTTATTTCTCCTTGTTCTTCACAGTGTTTATGTCATAAAACAACACATTTTCTTTCAATTTAAATGTTCTCCAGGTTGTACAATATTGAATATCTTTCCTAATTAATGATGAAATTCAGTATCAGTACTACTAAAGAGGTGTGGAGAATGGCTTTTTCCTGACCTCTCTCCACTCCGTAAACCCAGTAAGATCATAGGAAAGTATAGGGTGGAAGGCTAACCAGGGAAGTGCAGGATGAGGCAGCGTTAGTTAATGTCATAATTTATATTTTTGTTTTTGCCTTTTCATCATTTTTCTTTTTCTTTCTTTTTTATGTTTTGTTTTATTTTGCTTTGTTTTTGAAACAAGGCCTCTCTCTAGTCCCAGCTAGCCTGAAATTCACATCATAGACCAGGCTAGCCTAGATCTCACAGAGATCTACCTGCCTCTACCTCCAGAGTACTGGGATTAAAGCAGGTGCCACCATGCCAGGCTATCATTTTTAAAAAATAAACAGCACATTTTGAATGAGAAAAAAATAACAGTAAATGTAAAGATTTCCTGAGGAATAGTTGAACACTGAATCTACAGTAACATTAGTGTGACTGCAGGCACCTGAAGAAAATTATTCAATGGGCATTAACAAACCTATAAACTCCTCTCTGAAGATACTTAGTTTTCTCTGATTTGCATAGACACTCAAAATGTTCTCCGGTTGGAATAAGACTTACCACCATCAATGATAGTTCATACATGTCATAATAATTATAATTACATAGAGTTACTCAGTCAATCAAGGGAAAAACTATAGGTAGTTGAAATGCTTCCAGAAGACAGCTGCTTGGACTTGTCAGGAAACTAATTAAAAAGTTCCTGGATGAGCACGCAGCAGAGAGGCCAGGCCAAACACGTGAGAGCCATGCTGAGCCTCTGATTGCAGGAGAACTATCGGCTTAGTCTTCTGTAAGAACCAGTCTCCTTATTACAAGGTCAATGACAGCAGTGAAGGAGGCTCAGCCATAAAGCAGCTAAGGCCTTGATGACTGCCTCCCCAAGGGATACTCAGCTTCCAGGGTTTGAGGTCAACAAACCATATATCATCATCATGACAGATAAACACTCAGCAATTGTCTAGTGACAGATTGCTGGATAATGAATAGTTTGTTACTAAGCAGGACAACTGAGAGTTGAATGTTGATGAGTCATAGGTCAGATCTGTCAATCTGTTTATTCTGAAATATTTGTCCTTCATTGGAATCACTGCAAGTTTTCTTCCAATCAAAGGTGAAGAAAAGGTACTTTCTATATGCAAAGTAGAGCATAATGGAGGAATTTTGTTTCTGACAAAGACCTGGAGTGGTAGGTACTACATAAATTATAAAATATTCTAATGCAAGAATCATCAGCCTGTGTATATGTTAAGTGTGCAAAAAGAAACTGTCCTTTAAAATAATTTATCTTCCTTAGCCTATTGACATTATAATTACCATGGATAATTTTACTAAGTGGCCTGAGACTTGAAAGTATTCCCAACCAGGAGGTGACTAATGGAAATAGAATTTTTGATGAGCTTTAATTGGTATGGAGCTCAAAGAATTATTTGAACTGAAGTTAAAAAAGCAACTTTAGATATTTTAAGTTCAAAATGACAGACAATATCCACAAGGTCACTGAGTAAATTTGCTCAGTGAAAAGCTTGGAGAATGGGCAATGCACTTGGATGTAAGTGCAGAGCACAATGTAACAGGATTCTCTGGCTGTTACAAGATTTAATGTGCCCAGTTATATAAACACATCAACGCTTGGCAGAAACTCAGGCTTCATTCATGATATTCCACTAAGCTGAAGATGTGCCCAGAAGAAATCTGGGTACAGAACTGCATTAAAATTATGAAATCCCCATTAAATATGCCTAGAAGTGAACTACTTAGAATAACGAATGGAGGACATAAGTATAAAGTCTACACATGATAACAGACTGCCTAGGACTTCTTAAAGCCAGTTTCTTCCTTCTTGTGTGTTTATATGCAATATGTATTTATTTACATCACCATCACATGCATAGGTATATATCTGCTCTAAACCACCAGACATCTCATATATGTACATATATAATGCATAAATCATAAGGATTTATTTAAAATTGCTGAGAAATTAGATAATATGTCTTATATTTAAAAATGTGAAATGTAGTTAAATCTGAAATGTTTAAATTTATTCACAAAACAAATTTGTACTTACTGGCAAAAATATTGTTCAAGGAATGAAAAGTGATCATGCCTTTGTAAAACAGACTATTCATTTAGAAAATGTTTTAGTTTTATACTGATACATAATAAAACAAAAAATGAAATCTGTGTCAGTGAAATAATTCTGTCAGCCTTTTAAAAGCAAAATTTTCTGAATCTTTTAAATTGAAAGGGAGAAGTCAGGAAGTAGACACTTATTAGCACTTGTTCAGGGACCCAGAAGTAGAGACACGCAGACCAGAAGCTTCAGCACTTCAGCTATGACTCATGTCATTTGGCATCCTGCCAAAGATGAACTAGTTCAAAGGTCATCTAGAGGATGCACTCCTCTTTGAAGGAGGCTTTTGAGTGAAAAAAGTTTCACCTTCAAAGTGGTGACACAATCAGTAATCAATAGAGACAGGGACTTAGCCCAGCATATTCACAACAGGAGACACTTAACCTAAATGATTATAGCGATTACTGCTTCTATCTCTGAGATAATGATGTCAGGGAAGAAAGGAACCTAGATCTGCATCAGCAATTCCACTTCAGAAAGTGCTGGTGATTGGGAAATGTCACATATAAACTCTAGTTTAAAATCATCCCTCAAAAGAGAACTGGTCCTCTTTATTCGTGTACTTTGCTGATGTAATTTAAACATTATTAGTGGAAAATGTTGCTGGTGAATACCCAAATCCCAACATGGTTTATGTCTGTCAGGAATGTCTGAAATGCTCCTTAATCCTATATAACAGGAAATTGTTCAGTTTTTGTTAAATCCTAAACTGTTTTTAAGGCCAGACAGAAACAAGCCAAAGGGAACTCTCCAATACAGATAATGGGAAGAATTCTATTTGTCTTTCATTTCACTCAGTCATCTGACAAATTGAATTTGGCTCATGCCAGTTGTGGTGCTGGTACACTATAGTTCCCACCCTAAGCACAGCAAGACACTTGTTCAAATAGTCTCCTGGAACACTTTCACAAAGCCTCCTGAGTTTTCTTGCCCTTAAATTTACTACCTTTAAGATAAAATTGTAAGGAATGAAATAATGTGAATTAATAGAATAATTTGAATGAATTAAAAGCTAAATAATTTTATTTGAAAAGGAAATATTAACACCATAATGTTAATTTTACTGGTGGAAATTTATAGATATACTTCAATAACAAGTAAAATGACATCTTTTACAAAAAGCTTGTTTTTTTATATTCAGTGTGTATAGTATCTTTATTGAAAAAGTTAGACACAGCCATCACTGTTTTCTTTATTTCAATGTCTTAACTAAAGTCCAAAGTTATCACTGCTTTCTGATGCCAGTGGTTCATTTTATACCCGGAGAAATAGCTTTACTGTAACAGATACTTTCTTTTGTTTTCTCTTAGTGTGGGTCTTCTTCAAAATCTTTCTAAATAATATCTTTACATTTTTCTTTCTCACTGGCTGGGCTTCAACTAGTCACAACTTCTGCCCAAAGCAAACAGTGTATGCCTGTATTACATTGTGTTACAGCAGCAAGAAGTGCCCCTCAAGGGCCTCAGTGGAGACCTGACTTTTTAGTTTTCCTAGGTCAATGACCTGGCTATGAGACCAGCCTTAGAAAGGTGGGTTAACCTTAAGTCATGCTAAAAAGATAGGACTTAACATGTATGGCAAAATAGATGAGGTCCGGTAGGGGAATGGGGGGAAGCATGGATGGAGGAAAGGGGATCTAAATTTGATCAAGAACTGTTGTATGAAATTATTAGAGTTCCAGGCCACACAGAACTACATAGTGAGAACCTGTCCCCAAATAATAATAATAATAAGAAGAAGAAGAAGAAGAAGAAGAAGAAGAAGAAAAACTAGTGTGTTGCCAGGTATGGTGTCATATACCTTTAGTCCCAGAACTTGGAAGACAGAGGCATTCAGAGCTCTATGAATTCAAGGCTGCCCTGGTCTACATAGTGAGTTCAAGCCAACTGGGGCCACAGGAAGACAAAAAAACAGAAAAACAAATGAAAAAACAAAAACAACAACAAAAACACAACTAGTGTATTAATGGGAGGGTGAACCTTTCCAACCTGGAATCTCCACCCCTAGGGTGGTAGCTTATGTGCTTTACTTTAGAAAAGTACAACCTCTACTATTCTTCTATCTCTTTCCTAGTCATGTTTTCCTAAGACCATGGGCTTCCCCAACACTTTGTGTTTCTTACTCTTTCTTTAACAGCCCCTTCCCCACCATGTGGCTGCGAGGCCATCATGTATCTGAATTCTATTCTGGCTTTAAAGGGCATGATTTTCCTTTTCGCCTCCATTCTCTTCTACTAGGCAGGAGCTGAGATTTATACTCTTCCTGCCCTGCAGGTTTCTATTTTAAACTCTAATAAAATTTCCTGAGGTTTACATTTGAGTGCATTCCTAAATTATTTTATTACTGAGATTAAGAACCCTAAGAGGAGACCTCATTTCCCCCAGTATCAAAAGGACTATTAACTCTGTCATTGAAGATCTCTTGTGTTCCCAGTTTAGTAAATATTTATGTAAAAATACTACACTGCATACAATTATTAGTTGGAAGATGTGATACTCTATTTGGATTGTCAGTTTTTTGGATTAAAAAATGACTAGGGCATTAGTGTGTCTCTACTTTTGGTGTCTCTGTGAGCGTGTTTTTTCAAGAGTATTAATTAAGGGAAGAAGACCGTCCCTGAATGTGGGCAGTACTATGACACAGGTTTGCATCTTGAAGTAAATAAAAACACAAGGAGAAAGTTAGCTGATCTGTGACATTTCCCTTTCTGTGTTTCCTGATCTGTACAGATGTAATCAAGCTCACAGCATCACAGCCATGAGCTCTTCTTCCCTTTATGACTCCCACAACATGATATGCTATATCTTTGGAAATCATGAGCCAAAACAAATCTTTGATCTTACATCACTTCTTTCAAATATCATGACTCCTAGGAAAATAACTCATACAAAAATTATAAAATGAGGACAATTGGGTGGAGATGATATTGCTTTCTCATAATATTTGCATTTTTATTTTGGGAGACATGTAATAAACAAGAAAAGAACCCAATACCAGAAAATAAAATCCGTGGTGCTCAAGTCTATATGCTATTCTTATGTCAATAATTTACATGTATAACATCCTCAATATAGAAATTCCATTCATCTCCCTCTAAAGACCATTACAATTTGCACTGGATATTTCTTCTATTCTGCCAAAATGGCTTTTATTTTTGTCCATTTGAAAAATTCTAAGATACTAGAAATAGGACAATGTTTTCACTGTATATTCAGTGTTTCTATATATGTTGTAAAAAGTTATTAAATGTATTTTACCTTAAGACCTAGCAAATCAAGTTATTTGAAGACATAGTTCACATGATACTAATTATTATATACTTAGCACTGTGTGAGGCATTATCGTTCATGAATCAAAGCATGAGGAGCTCAAAAAATGAGAGCCTATTATTCATTGAAGAGTATAATCTACTTGTAGAAACAAATAAGAGTTATGATATACTATTCTAAATATGAAAATGCTGTGAAGAAAGAATAAACAATTACACAGGATAATAAACAAGGTCAAAACTAAAGTATTTTAATGGCTGAGCAGCCTTAGAGTTAAAAGGGATGTATTCTAAAGTTGATACATAGCTTCCTTGAACCTAGCATTAAAGAGACACATTAATTTTTAATGTACTATTGTTGCCTGAGTATACAGAATGCTCCAGGTCTTGGATTAGTCCCTGTGAATACAGTGATAAGCACAAATTTTACCTGAGGCCAGCCAAAGTGCATCCTTAAGGAGTAGGGAGACATGAAATAGGTCTTCCATGTGTACGAGTGTGGTATGTATGCAGGGGTCCTTGAAAAACAACCAAAAAAGCTTAGCATTGTCTTTGTAGACAATAGGCTTGAAACAGATATTTATAGAATAAAAGTAATGAGCAATGTTAGTTTTATCACAATTGTATATTAAAATTAGAATGTATATAATATTAGAATGAGATACAGGTAATTAACATGAGTGATACTAGTTAAGAAACTCTTTTCTGTGATAGAAACTTTGTGACAGTAGTTCAGAAACTGTTTGCAGGGGACTAGAGAGATGGCTCAGCAGTTACCAGCACTGGCTGCTCTTGCAGAGGAACTGGGTCCAATTCCCAGCACCCGCATGGCTAACAATTATCCATGGGGGAATTCAATGCTCCCTTCAGACCTCCACAGGCATTGGACAACACAGGTGCATTTACATATATCCACACAATACGCTCACACACATAAAATAAAAATAATAAAATATTTTTCAAAAGAAACTGCTTTCAATGATAGAAACTGTGTGATACAAATTAAGAAACTGTTTTCAGTGGTAGAAACTATGTGATACTACTTAAGAAACTTTTCAGTATTAAAAACTTTCTATGATGATAGAAATGGAAAATTTTAAAACATTTTATTTATTATTTTTATTTTATGTGTATGCATATATTGCCTGTATGTAGGTAACTGCACCGGTGTCGTGCAATGTGCACAGAGGACAGAAGAGGCTGTCGGATCCCCTGGAACTAGAGTAATGGACAGTTGTTAGCTGCCATATGGGTGCTGGGATTCAAACCCAGTCAGTGTTCTTAACCACTAAGCCATCTCTCCAGCCCCTAGAAACGGAAATTTAAAGATACAAGTTGCCAATGGTATTTTTTTTTTTTTTTGCTGTTTTTGACACAGGGTCTCTCTGTAGCCCTAGCTCTCCTGGATCTCACTATGTAAACAAGGCTGGCCTTGAACTCACAGAGATCTGCATGCCTCTGCCTCCTGAATGCTGGGATTAAAGTTGTGCACCAACATGCCCAGCTATTTATTTATTTTTAACTTTTACAAAAGCTTTATTGAGAATTTCATACATGTATATAAAGTGATTTGATCAAATTCATGCCCACTCCCTCCTCTCCAACGTTCCCCCCTCTGAAGAGGTAACCCTAAAATCTTTTAAGGATTAAATAAAAGCTCCAAAATGCTTTTGACATTTTTGGCCCGTGGAACAGAGTATGTTGCTAACAGGCCCCAAAACATTTTTACTTTTAGCCAAGAAACTGACTACATTTCTTTGGGTTTTTTTCTTTAACTACCTGGCCAATTCCTACCTCCCATTCTTTTTTTAAAAATTTATTTTTATTTTATGTGAATGCGTGTTATTGCCTTCATGTAGGTAAGTGCATCTCTGTCTTGCAATGCCCGCGGAGGACAGAAGAGACCATTGGATCCTGGAGTTACAGACAGTTGTTAGCTGCCAGGAGGGTACTGGGATTTGAACCCAGATCTTCTGCAAGAACAGCCAGGGTTCTTAACCTCTGAGCCATATCTCTCCTACCTCCTATTTTATCATGCCATCCTCTGCAGGGGTTATCCAAATTGCTAATAGGGAATAGGGACGCAGACTGCTCTGGCTTCTTCCATGCTGAGCAGGGAGACAGGGTGAGGCAATTGGAGTACCCCTTCAATAGGTCTATCTAAAAGACTCCCAGATTGCATAACTCTTGTCTCTAAGAGGAAAAGAAAGCCAATGTATTTTTTAAATTGTATTTCTTGCCCAATATGCTTCTAAGACTAAAGCAAGGAGCTGAACTAATTGCTCAACAGTGCATTTTCAAAATTCAGAAACAGGCCACCGAGACTATACACACATACAGATAATGTGTAGCCCGCAGAGTTAAGATAGAAATAGTCTACAGTTATCATACAAATAAGATAAATAAAAATAGGGTTGTAATGAAGGCAAACTGAAATTATAAAATGAAGAAGAAGTGAGGGTTTTATGTATCTCTAAGATGAATATATTGATTAAACCAGAAATTGCTATTGTATATATTGCTATTGTATATACACATTTTATTTTATACTTTAAGTTTAATTTATTATATGTATTTATATATAACGTAAAAAACTCAGTCTTAATATTCCAAGTATTTTGAACAATGATAGATAATGTATTAGGCAAATGATTTAAATTAAAATCAATATATTCTGAACTTTACCACGTTGGTTTATTCCATATGTCAATTTTTGGTTTGTTCCACACTCTTGTAGAAGCAGAATAATATTTAGTATGCTACTTCTTTCTTAAATAATCTTAAAGAACTTTCTTTTTCCTAAAATAAGACACCCCTCAAGCCAGATGACATTATCTGTATGGGTTATCATTGAATCCAAATATTCATCATCTAATTAATTTTTCCTCATTTTTCTTCAGTTTTTGAAAATCACCTTTATGATTGACTGTTAAACCTAATTTTTAATTTAAGTTTTAGGTTTTCATTTTATGCTTTTTTTCCTTCCTCCCTTAAGTGTTGTGTTTTTAAGATGCCCTTTACTATCATTGTATAGTAAGCATCCTTGTCAGAATAATGTACCTGCCTGATTTTTCACAATTATTTGAAATATTACAAATGCAATAGTATACATGTATTAGAAGAAGAGACTTGGACTGTGACTTTTGTTCTTTATTTTTAAGACATTTGACCAATTGGTCATCTTAAAACACTCTAGCAGCTACTGTATTTTCTTAATATATAGAAACTGCTTCCTGACTAAAGATACAGAAAGAATTACCTGATAAGGAATATTTGTCATTAGATGTATAATTATATAAACACCAATTTTGAGATACACAGGGGCACTTGTGGGCGCCCTACTAGTAACAGTAGGATTTGTAATTCTGGGCATCGTCTCCAAACACAATGGGAAAATATACGCTGCTCAAGTCTGAGGTCCTGAACAGAGTGTGCACTCTGTCTTTATTGTAAAAGATCTGCTTAAAATACGATTTTCTCTTTATCCTAATGATCTCAACTGTATCATCTGAATAAAAGTTGAAAACAATGTTCAAAAATTTAAAAATTAGAGAAAGAGGTTTTCTGTGCATTTAGTAATTAGTCAATGCTAAACAAGACATGAGTGACACTATGTACAAAGCATTAGTGTGATGCCAAATGCAGTGCTGATGAGAGGAGTGGGTGGTAAAGAAATAGAAAAATCAGATTCATTTTATGCAAGAAACTGAGAAATCAGGTAAAATGAACATCAGGGTGCCTGAACACTAAAGGCTGTGGGAAGTACACAGTAAGGATATGGTAGGATTTTAGAAATTGAAGAGCCAAAATCTAAGAAATGGTAACTTCATGAAACCAGGTGAAAAATAAGAAGTAATGGTTTATGGAACAAAGTAGACTTTTTTTATACAATCATAGAAAGATATGAAACTAAAATGGAAATAAATAATGTTCTCTTTGAATAATTTGCCAAGATTTTAACAGAGGGAATTGGAGATACATTTGGACAAATTATTTTGCTTTCTATGTTTTTCAATAGAAAAAAAAAAAAATATTAGGAGGAGTTGTGCCCAATTTTCAATGAAAGGACTTTTTTAAAGGTCAAATTTATGATTTAACCATTTAATAAATAGAATTTTTTTAATACAAAACCATCACAGAAAGATGTTCTAGATGGAACAGGTCTAGAATTGAATTTAGAAGCAGCAAGCCCAAAGGATTTCAAGTGCTGACTCCCTACAAGAAACTGAGATCAGTAAATGCCTATTTGATTACCTTAATGTATAATGTCACTATTGAAACTGATTTTTAATCAGTATCTCCTTGGTTAAGTCATTAAAAGAAATAAGCCTGGTTCAACATCTCAGAAGCCCTCTATTCCTAAGACCTGTCGAGGAACTGTCTGTGATTGTGCTGACAGTTGTAATAGCACTGGCTTAATTCTATAAACTTCAACAGACACAGTGGCTAAGGGCCGAAGAAACTGAAATACCCTTCATTTCTCTGGTTCTACAATAAACTGAATCGACCAAGATGGTGAATCCACTTACTACATTTATCCCTTGAAACTGTTCACGATTGAAAGGATATAATTCAGGGAATGATTTAGAGCTATTTCTGATACAAAAAGAATTCTGTCCACATATCCATTTAGGCAGAAAAAAAAATTCCTTTGTATTTCTTCATTGTAGTATTTCTAGAATGTTGCCTAGCACATTATAGGAACAACGCAACATTTTTCCACTCTTTTCTGCCCAATTACCTATTAGTCTTCTGCAATATGAAATATTTTATTGTTTCTACTCTCTCTCTTTTACAATGTAGTTTATATGTAGTAAAGTAGTAATTAATGTGCACAGGTGTTTCTGGGAAGAACGTTTCATAATAATATGTATATCTTCTAATAGAAAAATTAATAGTAGCCATTTCCTGGCCAAGAGAGAGTAACCTCTTACCAGACATTTTCTATGACACTGTCACATACTATGTGATACTACAGTAGAGAGAAAGAAATAAACCCATGTATTTAATGTTACTTTTATGTGTGTCTGATATTGTTTATGCTTCCTATACTTTAAGACATAGTACTCACTTTATAGTGGTTTTATGAATTATTACTAATGGAGGACACCAACGACCTCAAAGCTGTCTTGAAAACAAATACCAGAGTTAATGGGTCTTCTGTTTACTATTATCTTGTTTATTAAAGCACCTGAAATAAATTCTGTTGTTAAAGAATATCTCAACCCCTGCCCTCAGAACCTGATTCTGAAGCATGCTTGACCTCTAACCACAGAAAGAATTTCCCCTCATGGCATTAGGACATGTAAGCATCTGTGCTGGAAGTCACAGAAACTGAAATTTAAGTCCACCAATGTTGCAACAGTTGAAGTATGGTTCAGGGAGATCTATAAAAGCTGTAAGAAACAGTGAGATGGGACCCAGGACTTCTGAGGACTAGGTCATCTGGGTCTAACAGCATAAACATGCATTCTCTAAATCTCTGAGTAAGTGCATGGTTCTGTGATGAACAGAATTTTCTATAACACTAAGACAATAAAAACAGTTTTCCTTTATCCTTCACAAGTACAGCTCTGCTTTAGCAAAAGTTAGTCATTTTAAAGTAACTTTCAGGTTCTGTAACTTAAGAGGGAGAATATTGCTTGCAGCTGCTTTAGTAGGGGACTTGTACAAAGATAAAAGTCTAGAAATTCCTGTCACTGTTACGGCCTTGTTCATTCACATTTTACCTAAATTCTTACAGGTGGCATTGAGCCTGAATATTTATGAGTAGAAAACAATAACGCTCTTCAGTAACTTTAATCAATCCAGTTTTTTTTTTTTTTAATTTTAAGTGAAGTGACTATTCTCTGCTTCTGAAATTATTAAGTCAAGTGGTTGCTAGGGTAAACAAAATATCGTGACTAAATATTAACTTCTATACCTAAGGTTAATGAAGCACTTGATAGCTACCAATGATAAATCTATGATTTTAAAATTACCGTTTTAGATGAGTAAAACCTGATAATTGGCTAGCATTTTAAAAATAACCTCCTAACCTCCCTTCCTTTCTCTCTTCTCCAGTCTTCCATTTTATTTAAATACAACCCCAGCCTTCCCAATCTCAGAATAACCAATTGAGTCACTCTTGAATCCTTTCCTGCTTCTCTTACTAGTCATCCACAATATCAGCTCACGCCAACTTGACACATCCTAGAGTCATTGGAAGAGTTTTTTTTTCTACCAGAAGATTGTCTTAATAAAGAATTATCTGGATTAGGTTGGCATGTGGGCATGTGTATGAAGGATTGCCTTGATTGTTTATTGATTTGGAAAGAACTTGCCCATTGTAGGTGGTGTCATTCTCTCTAAGCAAAAGGTCTCAAACAGTGTAAGAGAGAAAAAAGCTAGCAAAGAGCAATGAAGTAAGCAAGAAAGGATCCGTGTTTTGATTCTGTCCTGTTCTCAGTGTGAAAGCAGTACTTTAGGTTCCTACCATGACTTCTCTGCAGTAATGAACCATTATCTGGAGTTAGAAACCAAACAAATGCTCTCTTCCCTTTTGGCTTTTGTCAGGGTGTTTCATCACAACAACAGAAATGAATCTGGGACAACTTTAATCTCTCACTAGAATTTAAAAATCAAAGCAGTAAGAATTTGTGCTTGTTTTTTAAAATCATCCATCACCAATATTTTGGACACAAAGAATATACACAAAGTAACTATTAGCTGCTTACTACGGTTTGTGTGCTTAAAGACTTTAGAGGTATGAATCTTCATGTTAAAAAATCATACATGTGATAATACCACACACACTCAGTCATAAAAACAATCTTCTCTTTTCAGAGGTTGCAGCACATAATTGATCATGTACTACAAACTGGAGCACACATAATCCCATAAATCTATTAGCAACAAAACACCTGAATTCCATCTATTTGCCTACTGTCTGTCTGCCTATCTGTCTGTCTGTCTGTCTGTCTGTCTGTCTGTCTGTCTGTTTATATAACTTACTAACAGAGTGACTATCTCACCTATGTGCACGCCATAGATGGACAGCCAACAGCTCAGGTAGTGGGCTGTGGAGCCACATGCCAACTCACAACTTTCTTCTATTACTTGCTATTTTTCTTTGGGATACCAGTTACCTACATTTTGTTGTGGTTCTTTCTCTGTAAGGAGATGATAATAACAATAATCACATCCAAAGATGGATTTAATTCACTAAATAAGAATTAAATAAGTAAATATAGGTGAAATGCTTAAAAGACAAGCTAGCCTATTCCTCAGTGCCTACATCATAAGCTTGCTTTTTTATATAAATTTTTATTTATTCTTGAGAATTTCATATACATATATACAATGAAATATGATCCCAAGCTTTTTGATAAAAATAGCCGAAATAAAATTGATGTATCATGAAATAAAATATAAAGGTATACAACTCTTGGTTCTTAATATAGTCTCAAAGCAGCAGCTACCATTATTTAATTTCAAAGTATATTTCCCCTCCCCCTAGAGTCATGCATTCATTAGTATCTGTTCTGTTTTCTGTGGTCTCCAGCCTCTGGAAACCATTAATACAATTCTTGTAAGTACAGATGTTTCTATCTTGGACATTCTATACAAATGGAATCATAATTCTTTTGTCTTCCACTTAGATTGTTTTTGATGTTCACCTAGACTATAGCATTTATTTATTTTTATAAAATAGTTTATTTATTATTTTTATTTTGTGTGTATTAATTTTTTTGCCGAGGGTATGAAAGTGCACCACATGAATGCAATGCCCTCAGACATCAGAAGACGGTGTTGGATCCCATGGAACTGGAGTTACTCACAGTTGATATCTGCATGTGGGTCTCTGTTGCAGACTTAGGATATATACTCACAAGTGGTATAGCCAGATCAGATGGTAGTAGAAGTTTTACTTTTTTGAGGAAATTCCGTGCTAATCTTCTTAGTGACCGTACCAGGGCACACTCCCACTGCCATCCTTAACAGCATTTCTTGTTTATTTTTTGATGTTACTCATGATATCTGGAGTGAGATAAAATCTCAACGAAGTTTTAATTTATATTTTTCTAATGACTAAGGATGCTGAGCATTGTTTAAAATATTTTTGGCTATTGGTGTTTCTTTTTTTGATGGATGATTTTTTCAGTGCTGAAGTCCATTTTGATTGAAAATTTTGATTTTAGGTTTTTAATTTGAAGTTCTTAAACATTGTAGATGATAATCCACCTCTGAAGTAGAACTGTCAAAGATTCTATCCCATTTTATGGTCTTTCTGTTTGTTCTGCTGGTATTTTTCTGTTGTCCTGAAGCTTTTTAATTCCAGTTGATTGTATCTGTCAATTCTTGATGTTATTTCCAGTAGATTCATTTTCAGAAAATTCTTGCCTATGTCAACCATTTATGAGCAGGCCATATTGGTGGTGGCAGCAAAACCAGACTGAAAGTCTGGGATAATTTGCTATATTATTTTATATTTATTTTATTTTATTTTTACTGTTTAACTGGGCATACCGGGATTTGCATGTGGAGATCAGAAGGCAACTTTGGCAAATCAGTTCTCTCCTTCTACCACATGGTTCCAAGGATCAAAGTCAGGCCATCTAGCTTGGCAGAAGCATCTTGCTGGCTCTTGTAGCACTCCTGATGGATTTCCTTTTCAGAAATCTATGGATCCTCAAACATTTCCAAAATATTTTTGGTTTTCACTCAATTTTGTGAGTTCCCCAGTCATACAAATGTAATGTCTTCCTCTCCTGTATAATGCTTTATTTCTCTACTTCTATGATAATTATGCTTTTTAAAATTTTATTATTCTTATTTTTTATGTAAATGTGAGTATTGCCTGTATGTAGTAGGTGCACTGGTGGTGTGCAATGCTTGAGGTGTTCAGAGAAGGTTATCAGATCCCCTGGAACTGGAGTTACAATGGTTGTTAGCCACCATTTAGGTGCTGGGAGTCTATCCGGGTCCTCTGCAAGAGCAGCCAGTTGTGATATTAATAATACATATTAAAACATGCTTCATTTTGGATGTGACTATAAAATATTGCATTATATTTTGTGATCAAATTAACTTTGGTCAAAATGATTGTTAATTTAACTTCATTTTTCATTTATACTTCGTAAATTGTTTCCTTGTTATTCCAATGCACTCTCTGTGTTCATGGAAGAAGGTGTTGCCAATGAGAATATAAAATACACAAGAAAGAGAAGCAATGAGTCACTTTAAAAACTGAGATTAAAAATTAATCTATAAAAATAGGGACAAATTCAAAAAGACATTTTTTTGTTGAGATCCGTTCATTAAAAACTCATCAAAAGATGTTGGAAAAACAGTTCCAAAAATGTTTCACAAAAAATAACAGTCACAGAAAAAGTAAACTAAAATACAATTTCTATCAATAGAAATAGCAAAACCACTCACAAAATGTCTTTTGAGAAGACAACTTGCTAAATCACTCTTGAATGAGTATTCCTCATTTCAATTACAGAGAGAAGTTCCTGTCTGTGGTTTTAATGAAAGCTTAAGTATTGATAGATCTAATGTTTTGTTCTAGTTTGTTTCTCCATTTCTGTGACAAAATACTCTGACCAATACCAATTTGGGGAGGAGAGGGTTTATTTTTATCTTACATCTCCTGGGTCACAGTTCATCAAGGAGCCCAAGGTAGGAACTCAGGGCAGGAACCTGGAGGCAGGAGCTTGTGCACAGGCCTTGGAAGAACATTACTTACTGGCTTGCTCCTCTGGTCCTGGCTCAGCCTGCTTTGTTATACAACATGGGCTCACCTGCCCAGGAGTGGCAGCACCCACAATGGGCTGGGCCCTCCCAAATCACTCAACAATCAAGAAGATGCCACAAAGACATGGCCACAGGCCAGTCCAATGGAGGCAATTCCTCAGTTGAGGCTCTCTAAATCCAGATGTGTCAAGTTGACACTAAAGCTATCCAGCACATGTATTATGGACACAAACATAATGAACTTTTAGAATAATTGTAATTTGATGGCTTTTCAGCTTATTGAAACTATTGGCTATTTGTTATAAATTAACACCTCCTTTTTTCTCATTAAGCTCTTGTTGACCTGTGTATGAGGCCAGTGTCTTGAACCAATTTGACTGTTGTATTTGTTAAATCAGGGATATAATTTTTAGCTGGTTTTACTTCTGTCTTGTAATCAAAGTAATTATTCATTGTAAGACTTTTGGGCAAGTATATTATTCTCTAATTGAAATTCTAGACTTAAAACTTTGTAGAATTAAAGTGAAGTCTTGATATTTGTAAGGATTTTTTTTTCTGAACAAATTATCACAAGTACAACCATGGAGCAGATAGTCTAACACAGATATTGGAAGGTTTTCATTTTTTAAAATTTTATGTGTATTAGTGTATTGCCTGCATATGTGTAAACACACCCAGGGAGGACAGAAAAGGGTGGAGGATCCTCTGGAACTGTTATGAACGGTTGCCACCATATGGGTGCTGGGATTCAAACCAGGGTCTTCTACAAAAATAGCCATCTCTCCAGCCCATATAGTGGAAGGTTTTTAATTTTAACTTGGTCCTTTGAAAATTACTTTAAAAAGATGTTTATCAGACATAAATCTATTTTCTTTAAAAAAATTCTTACTGAAGACCTTGATTGCTTGAGAGCTGTTCTTTTCTGCTAATTTGATTTAACATAATTGGGCCACATAGAAGAATCTTTTATATGTCAGTGTAGTTTGTATACTGTTTAATTGAAAAAAAATAAAAGTATTCAGTGAAACATTTTGAAGAAACTGCTTTAAAAAGTATTTTTCTCTGTGTGTGTGGAAATGGAAAGGTTTTTCTTTATTTGCAAGGAATGAATAATGTGTTTGTCATTCAAAGACTATTGCTTTTCTTTATGCCTATAGCACAGAAAACACAGTTTATAAAACTCAAGGTTACTTTGCATTCTGCCACAGAAAGGATATTTAGAATATAATTCAACTATTGCTACCTTTATTTTATCTCTTGAAGGTTCTGAACAAATTAGAAATTTGGACAAGTTGAGGATTATTACTAGGTTAAAAATGGGTTGTACAGTGAATAAGCTGTTGTGCTGTGCAGTTTGAATTGTTCTCTATTGCGATCTTCCTCACCATGCACAGAAATCAGGAACTCATCCAGTTTGTCTTTCTTTCTGAGTTTCTGAATCTTCTGCATGAATATATTGCCAACATTCACCTGTGCTTTCCTTTTTCTTTAGTTTCGGGAACATCTGACCATCAAGTCATGTTATTACTAATGACCAAGTTCATATCATGAAACCAGGGTTTATCTTACCTAAATAAATGTGGACCAAATGCCACGCATCATAAAGGTATTTCTCTTAGTAGCTATTTGGTGGGAGTACTCTCAATAGTCATTCCATTTTTTACTTTGATTGCTGGTCTTTTTTTGGAAACTTCTAAAATACCTTATTAAAGATGGGCATGGTGGTGCACACCTTTAATCCCAAAACTGGGGAAGCAGAGGGGATGGACCTCTGTGAGATCTGTGACATCGAGGCCAGTCTGGCCTTCATAGCAAATTCTAGGAAGGTATGGCTAAAGGGAGACGCTATCTTTAAAAAAAGGAAAGAAAGTAAATAAAAGTATAAAATAATACCTTATTAATCTGGTATAAATTAGAGAATAAAACATTCCAATTTAAGAGTATTCTACTTCTTTAAGAATATGATTCCTTTGTGAATTATGAAATGTTAATATTATTTGATTCAGAATTTTATTGGTCTCATGGTCCAACTATAAATGTCAGATGATTGTTTTCCAAAAAATTAAAACAATGGAATAAACAGATTCTATGAGTTTCTTTGAGGAGCAAAAAGAATCAAAGTTGCCTAAAAAATAGTAATGGTCTTGGGATGAGGAGAAAGTTCAATGGATAAAGTTTGTGCTGGGTGAGTGTGAGTACCTGTGTTGAGATTCTCAGAATCCACATCAAAACAGGGTAGGGTTGTGGCCTGCCTATAATTCCTGCAAGCTGTAAGTGGGATGAGGAGATCCTTTGGGCAAGCTGTCTAGGAAGACTAGCAAAATCAGCCATCTCTGGATTAAGAAGAGACCCTACCTACTTCAGTAATTAGAATGAAGAGTGGTCAAATAAGTCACCCAGTGTCAATTTCTTTCCCATCACACACTTGTGCACACATGTACAGGTGCACCCACAGAAATGCATGTGAAATACATGCCTACAAAGATCTCCCACATAGTCAAATCCAAAAACCTCACCAATAACCTTTTTTAAATTTACTTAAAAGTACATGTGCTAAAAATTTATCTGACAAGTCTATTGTGTCTGTCATGAAGAGATGCTGACAGAAATGAAGTGACATCTCAGAAAAGCTTTTGAAAGCAGCGTGATGAACAGTCTTTTCTGTTTTCTTTAGTTCCTCTGCAGTTCATGTTACGAGAAATGTTGAAACTGAGATTTTTCTTTGAAAATATTGTTGGTTGAAAAAGATTTCCTTAAATGAAAAAAAGGGAAACAAGAACAAAAATGAAGAAGGATAAGAGGTAGATGGGGGAAGAAAAGAGCAAAAAAAAGGAGTTAAAAGAATATAACGAAAAACAAGCTACTCTGGTAATTCTTTGAAAAGCTCTCGATCAAGTACCATAAAGCTTCAAATTGTTTGTTTTTTCTTCCTCAAATATAACTCATTTTTTTTATTTATTGATTTTTTTGGTGTGTGCTTCATATAGAACATCCCAAACAATCTTATTCATCTTTATACCCGCATCCCAAATGGCACCTTCACATAGACTTTCCCCTCCTCTGGAGCCCATATATTCTGTCATCCCTGTTACTGTCCACTGTATTATCAGTGCCCCCATTTGTTACCCAGAGCTAGTCCATCTGCTGAGTCTAATCAGCTTATCAAGTTTCTTGTTTTAGGAAGATAAGCTCTTTCTCCTCTAGCAGCAATCAGTTGCCAATATTCCTTTAGATAAGATTGAGGTCTCCTGTTCATTTTCCCATTTCTATGCTGGGTTACTGCGTGGGAATCTCCTGAGCCACCCTGGGAAAAACCTCAAAACAAGATATCTCCTGTCTGGCGTTGTTTCTTCTTATGTAGCTTTTGGCTATATACATAGACTCTTAAAGAAATATACTGATCACTTTAATTTTTGGTCATACTTTCCTTTTGGGTGTTTAAGATGATACAGTTGGCTCAGAATAACCAATTTATTTTTACTCTTAAGTTCATTTAAGGATCTGATTCTCAGGGGTCACATGGGCTTAGGAGGAGAAGCCCCTGGCTCCTTTCTTTCAGTTCCATCTATGTGGAGATAAGTCAAAGGTCCTACTCGACCATGGCTGGCTTTACTTGGAAACATGGAGGAAATGTTTCCTCTGTGTTGAGCCTCCTCTTTGTAGACTGGACACCAGTTCAATCCATCTGGTGGGGTCTCCACTGCCTCCTTGATCAAGCAGACAGGTGACTCACCACAGTTACAAGACATTTTGAGGGATGTTCCATAGTCCCCTGAAATTTAGATGACCTTGGAGTGCAAGGAGCAAAAACTGTCCTTCAAGTGCCTCCGACCAGATTAGTATAGGCCTCAAGGTATGGCTGTGAAACACCCAAGAAGGTTAGTTCCACCAATCTGGTACTTTTAATTATCATGCACTACATGATAATTGGGCAAAATCAAACATTCTCAGATAAACCTTAAGTAGACATATATTTTATTCGTTGAGCTAGTTGTGTGTGTAATTTGTCAGTAGGTTGTTGAACTAATATAGTTCCCTCTGGTCGTTTTTTTTTTTTTTTTTTTTTTTTTTTTTTTTGGTCTTTTTGAGACAGGGTCTCCCTGTAGCCCCAGCTGTCCTGGAACTGACTATGTAGACCAGGCTGGCCTTGAAGTCAGAGAGATCCGCCTGCTTCTGACTCCGGAGTGCTGGGATTAAAGGTGTGCACCACCACGCCCGGCCCCTCTGGTCTTTTTAAAACTAGCTAAGCATTATTTATCTCTCTCATTGTTTAACTCTTCCACCGTGGTTTTCCCATTTTCCCCCTTTCTCCCTTAATAATACCCATCTCCTATGGTCCTACCTCTCATGAGCTCCTTCTTTCCCTTTATCCCCTAGGTTCCTTGTATACCCTTCCCTCCCCCATCCCTTAAACTAATTTTTTTTTTTTTTTTTTTTTTTTTTTTTTTTTTTTTTTTTTTTTTTTGTTTTTTTTTTTTTTTTTTTTTTTTTTTTTTTTTTTCTTATTCTCAACAATTGCCTTCTGTTGATAAAATGTGAGCTATTTCCCCTGTAGAGGTTTTGTTTGCTTTTTGGATTTACATTATTTGGAGAATGACACCTCCATGATAACATATAACTATTGAAATAGCCATATTTTTTCAAATACATACTTTATTGTTCTTATTTCATCTTGTTAAACAAGAGTATTCAAATATATATTTTCATAGCAGAGAAGTTTGTTTAATTTAGAAAGTTCTTTTATTTATGATTTTTCTCAAATAAATACATTTCAGTCATTTCAGCTATAATGGGAAATGCAGTAAAGGTTACAAAGATGTTTATCTTGATAAACAGTGTTTATTTCTAATTAGCATATTCTAACCGAATATATTGCTTTTGAGCAGTGTGTTGATGCAAACTGCCTATAGTACATATCAAATAACTCCATTGTGAATGCTTCTCTGTTCTTATTTGATATGCATTCTTTCATTGATACTCGAATAGGAAATTGAAGGAATAGTACAGTGCACATGCTATCCATGTTCCTTTGTTTAAATATTTAAACGGAAGTATTGTTATATGGATTTAGTTTGTTATCCAAAGGCCCTTGTGTTAAAGGCTTGGGACCCAGTCTGTGGTTCCTTTAAAAGTGCAGACCTACTAGGAGAATTTAATTCATTGGATCTATGTCATTGTGTGAATCATAGTACCATGTCTGTGGTGGTTTGAAAGAGAATGTCCCCCATAGACTCCAACGATTTGAACATTTTGTCCCCAGTTGGCAGCACTATTTGGGGAGGTTTTAGAGATGCAGCCTTGCTAGAAGAAGGAAGTCACTGGGGTCAGGCATTGAGATATATGCCCATGCCCACTTCCAGTCTGGTTCTCTCTGCTTCCTGTGCATGCTTGAAAATGTGATCCCTTCACTTTCTGCTCTAGCTACCTCCTGCCACCATGCCTCCCCCTCCATGTGGACTCTCCCCTGGAACTGTAAGATCAGATCAACTCTTTCTTCTATAAGTTGCATCAGTCATGGTGTCTTATCACAGCAACCTAAAAGTAACTAATACTATATCCTTCTACTTTCTCTTTTCTATTTCTCAGCTATGACGTGGCTAGCTTCCCCTAACAACTCGTGCTCTTGACATAATGTGTTTCCTTGACACAGTCTCAAATGCAATGGGGCTGAGCCAACCATGAACTGAACTGCGGAACTGTGAGTACCCACAACATTTCTAATTCTATAACATGATGGTTTGAACTATTCATTTGCAGTAATAAGGTGGCGACTAACACAAATAATGTTTGATGCATAATGTTCTTGCCTCTACAAGGAAAAATGGATTTGTTAGTACAAAATTTGCTTCCTAATGGGGCACTGCTTTTGTGAGTAATTTTGATGTGCAAAATTGTTTATATATGCAAAATGCATGCAGTGTTTGTCCTCTAAAAAAACTGAGCACTAGGAGTATAAAGCAAAAATATTGCATGACTTTTCTTAAAGAGCTTACAGTCTTGCCTGGTCAGATACCATTGAAGAGATATTTCATTTTACCCCAGAAAGTGCTGTTTTTTAATTTATATATTAAATTACTCATTTTAAATATTTGCATCAATGTAATTAATTTCATTGGAAATACCCTTCACTTAACTGCTATAATCTCTTGCCTATTATATTATTCATATTATAGTTGATCAGAGGGGAGAATAAAGAACAAGAATGCCCAACTGTTATTTTTGGTTTAACAATTAAATTCATTAAAGAGATGAATGAAAAAATAAACTCATGTATAAAGACAAGTTTGTGAGATGGCCTGTAAAGATCTCATATTAATGCCTGCTTTTCTCGGTTTTTCTTTTACACAAAAGATTTCCTACTCTGAGAAGATAGAGAGTGGTTTCAGTATATGATAAAAGGTTAAGTGAAAATTACTCAAATATGAAAGGGTAAACTATGCAAACATAATTTAGAGGATTGACAAGCATTATTTTTAAAGTTTTATTTTCCATTATTACAAGACTAATATGCTGCATAGAATTTAATTGCATTGACTTTGGCGTCAGATTAGTATGTGCACGTATGTTAGAATATCTGCTTGTAAAGTGTATTCCCTGAGGCAGGAGGTCTCTATGAATGAATCTCATTTTTCAGGTCAAGATCCGAATAGTATCTCTCTGGCATTTGAAATAATATCCTTTTGTCATAATATTGTCTAATTTTAATATATAAATTGAATTATTATGAAAAAATAATTTGTCTAGGTTTTGCCATAAAATAAGTTTTCTTAATTGTATCACACATTTTCATATAAAACTTGTATTAAATTTAAATGCCTTCCATTCTTATTTCATTTCATCTAGTTTCCCTAGATTTATTACTATTATTGTCTTCTGACACTGTAAGTCCAATATTTTACTAAATTTTCCATGTATTCTTATCCTAATAATACATTAAGGGCCATATGTGATTGTTCACTTGATCTAGCTAATAACAATTTTCATATGCATTGTATTATACCTCAGCTGTTGAAATTTCCAGTCCAATATCTTTTTACTCCAGGTGTCTTGATTGTTTTAAATTTAGAATTACTGTATTCTGAGTTACCATTTTAATTCTGTTTCCAACTTGATTTGAAAGCATTTGCAGCATCTGTACTGTAGTTTGTTGAGCATCCACCATTGGCATTCCATGCATCTCTAATAGGCCCACATCCAAGTGCACATTTGGCTTCACCTCTCACTGTGAAACTGAAGAACTTTTGTCTACTTCCTTCATATTGAAAAGATGGTTTCCCCTCTCATGTGGTTATTCGAGCTTCTTTCACTTTTCCCTTTCTTCATATCTTTGATATCTCTATATCAGATTTTCACTTTTATTTAGTTAACCTCATGTAATTGCCATTTCCTCTTTCCATATATTATTGCTCCACTTTCAATTTTCATTATCTGTTACATAGAAACCTCCTTCTTGCCTACATGTAATCTGGCACCCATGTTCTTTTAAAAAATGTATAGCTGTTGTTTTTCTAAAAATCTTTTAAAAATAGTTTTGTTGCTTTAACTTTACTTTTATTTATGTGAGTGTGTGTGGGGGTGGGTGGGTGTGTACGTGTGTATATTTGTGCTTCTGCATGGACACATGTTCACCAAAATCCAATCCTCTGGAGCTGGAGTTACAGGCAGTGTAAGCCATCCCACATGGGTACTGGGAATTGAACAAAGGTCGTTTGGTCCCCTGGGAGAACACCAGGTGCTCTTAACCACTGAGTCAACTCTCCAGACCATAAATAAAATCTTGATCATGCCAGTCTCACCTTTAAAATGCCTTATTGGATTAAGGAAACACAAAGGTTTTCAGGATCAGCCAATGCTTACTGTGTCACGTTATGAAAAGTTCACCTTTCTGTACTTTTCTATTTCTCAATTCACTGATCTATCTTTAATGATTAAGTTTTAAGTCTTAGGACTATAAAGTAACTTTTAAGGTGCAGTGTACTGGAAAGAGACAATATCATTCTAATATTTAATCAAATTTTATTACAATCAAATCTTACATTTTGTTGCTGAGGCAGCAAGGAATAATGCAATTTATTTGTCATAATCTTACTTTTTATTTCAAATCGCCAAATACCTTTTCATAACAGTGGTCTACCCTATAGTGACTCAGTTTTAGAAAGCTTTGATATTAATTTAAATATTTGTAATTGATGTGCTTTCATTTACTAAATAAAATAGATGTTTAAAACAATAAATGAGTGTGGGAGAGATGGCTCAGAGGTTAACAACACTGGTTGTTCTTGCAGAAGACCTGGGTTCGAATCCCAGCACCCACATGTCATCTAACAACTGTCCATAACTCTGGTTAGTGGGGATCTGACAGCCTCTTCTGTCCTCCCTGGGCATTGCACGACACGGCTGTGCTTACCTATATGCAGGCAATACACACATACACATAAAATAAAAATAATGAATAAAATCTAAAAAAAATAAATAAATGTAAGTAGTATTTTCTATGCTTTTAAAAAAAATCTTGAAAATATTTTCCATATTCATAGCTCCCTATATATATTTAATTTCAATTGTCATTACTAGCTTTGAATAAAAGCTTCTTTGCTTCTAATTTTAAATATGTCAAAAGTTCAACTAAATATCCACAGTTGCATTTTAATTTTAAATAAAATGGTGTATTTCTCATATTTTTCGTTCTCAAGTTGTAGACTAAGATTTCTTTTAACTGCAGCTATGGCAAATTGTAGAAAACATGGCAAATTTCCCGAAAGCATTGGTTTAACCACAAAAAAGCTGGGAAAGCATTATATTAAATGCCCAATAATTTTACCGTATTCAAACGAAATATTTATATTCATTTTAAAGAATCACAGTGAGATATGAAAGGAATTTCTTATTTGCTTGGCCCCTTCAGATGATGCACAAGATTGAGTGGCCTGTGATATAGCACTCCCTTCAAGGGAAAATGTTTGAGAAACACGTTTTCACAGAGAATTTTCTTTGACTTTTAATCATACATGCTGTTAAACTTAATCTTATGTTGTTTAATGAACAAAAATAAGGTGATATCATGGAATGAAGTATAATGTTTCTAATATCATTTGCAATTTCAGGTTTAGAGTTTTGGAAAAAACACCAACATATCAAAAGCATCTTCCTATAGAATATGGAGCTTGAGGTTACTCTATCATTAGAGGAAGAAAACGATTCCATTTCTAGTTTCTGAGTCTCCATTTTTGCCTGTGTATGCATGCTATAACTTCACAATATAGCGACTCTAAAACTCTATTTGATGCATCTCCACTGGGATGCATGTACTCTATATTCTAACATGCTTTTCTAGGCTTCAGAGCTATAATTTTGGTAATGCTTCAATTTTTACCATATTTTTTTAGTATTCAATTGGTAGAAAAGTGCTTTTTTTAAATTAACAACTTATGTTCCTTAGTGCCATCAAAAATCAACACTTCTCCTGACTCTGCATCAATGCTTTTCAAAATTTCTAAATAGTTGTAATATCTTTCCTGTTCTTTATTTTTCTGTCCAAATAAATTACATTAGCTGTTTTAAGTATAAATCATTTTTAATTTCTTCACTGAATCAATATATTCTTTTTTATCGACTTTAGAATGGCAAAACACTCTTAAACTATTAACACCTTTTTGAGAACGATTCTTAGTATGGTTTGTCAGTAATGATTAGAGATTTTTTTTTTTTTTCTCTTTTAGCGTATGCTGAAATACGACGACATGCTTGCTCTCTTTCCAGAACAGTTGTCTTGAAACAATCTTCTGGAGTCATTTGTATTTATTTTAGTGATGTTTTTGCTTTTCTATGATACTTAAAATTTTCCATTTGAAAATTGACTTACTATAATTTAGATTGCCATGTTAGAATTGCTTGACTCATTCCAAATTAAAGTGCTGGAAAGAAATGAAAGCTACAGCTATTTTAGATTTCTCTACTCTGAACCTAGCAATTAAAAATAATTGCTACATTTTCCATTTTTTAAAGCTAGTTGGGAAGTAGCTAAGCTTCAGGCCTGTTGAAATAAAAAGGAGTAAAATGCATGACTTCTAATTATTATAAAGGTTTAAAGTAGCAAAAGTGGCTTGATTTCGGCAAAAAGTAGCATTTTTTTAACTTCAACATATTGTTTTAAGTACTTTAAAATCTTTCATTTCAGCTAACTTTGTTTTGATTAAAAATCAGCAGGGGGTTACTTATCAGTAAAAAAGGTTCAGGCAGAAATGGTATGTCTGTCAGTCATGCTGTTAATGAGATTTCTGCATCAAATTGAAAACACAGAATCATCTTGGTCTTCTACAAGTTAGGTTCATGAGTAACCATTTTTTCTATCCACAAAATAGGCTCTTCCCCATTCTAATATCAGATAATGACAGTAGAGTAACAGTTATGTTCCTTTAATGAGTAAATTGGTCAAGGTACACATCTTGATGTGACCAAAAGGCAAATCAAAAATACCTTATTTGATTAAAACATGCCATTTCCTTCATACCTGAATTTTCCCTTATTCGTCGGATTTGTGCTAAGCTCAGCTTGTTGTTTTAAATACAGTTTCAGTAGAAAGAGATATAATGCAACAGAATCCTATGTGTAATTATAATACTAACTGATAAACTGAAAATTTAAACATGAATAAAGAGGGTGTATTTCCATTTCTTTTGAAGTCTTTATATGGCAGGTTGTAAAGGTCACTGCACTTCTAATTTCATACAGATGTGTTGCATGTTTGCTCATGTGTTGACTGTGATTTTTATATTTGGCTTTCCTTTGAGGGATTTTGATAAAACCACTTAGGAACTACACACTGTCAATTCACATGTTTACTGAAGGTAAAAATAAGTGCCAATAGCTTAAATGAAAGAACACAAAGCTCTGCAAATGAGTGTTTGAAATGCAAAATAATCTGGTCCTTTAATCAAACATTTATCAATTTTCACAGACTGGCACTCAGCAGGAGACTGATCACAGTGCTTATGAAAAGTTTCCTTGCCAAGAAATACATGGAGCTGGAGCCACTGGTCCATTTACCTTGGTTGTAAATATTTTAAGAAATGATTTTAACTTTTTAAAAAATTCCAGTTAAACAGACAATGATTCTTCTAACCAGATCTGTTTGGAGCTAAAGTAAACTTTAAACAGCTATTGTTTATGTTAACTCATCTTGGAAGGGACACAAGTAAAAAATTCTATGAAATGAATGGATTAATTGTCACATTTAATAATACTGGCAAACTGTTACAACAATGTTATGTATTTTTACATTAAGCTTTCTCAACAAATTTGTAAAATTGGTATTGGCATATTGCAGTTTTGTTAATGAGGAAGAGAAAATGATAAAGAATTTTTAAAGAATTTTTTTAAATCACCAAATTTCACAGCTCAGAGGTGGAAAGGGTTTCAGACTGACTCATAAAAGTCTCAGCTTGTAACCACTGTCCCTTGGGATGAATGAGAATAAATTATTATTAATGGGAAATCTTGATTCATGTTACTAATTTTTCCTCAAAGATCACATTTGTGGATTGTATACTTTGAAAGCAGTAAATGGAAAAACTTGATGCTATGGAGAAAGAGCAATGTTTCCAAATTTAGTTGATATAAATATTTCACAAGTGATATCTTACTTTCTTGAAATTATTTTATGCTTTGATATATTTTGAAGTAGAGTTAAAAAAGCAATTTTCATTTAACAGCTCTTTGAGATTTTTATGCAGAGCATCTCATTTTCTAGTTGAATTCCCTAATCATACCCTGTTTTGAAATTTCTC
>NW_008360315.1:4250808-4275353 GCF_000622305.1 Nannospalax galili | reverse complement strand
TCTTTGAGAGAGCATAGCCACACCCCATTTACACTCTCTCTCTCTCTCTCTCTCTCTCTCTCTCTCTCTCTCTCTCTCTCTCTCTGGCTCTGGCTCTGGCTCTGGCTCTGGTTCTTTCTCTGTCTCTTCTCTGTCCCACCTCCCCATGTGTGTACACGTATTTGTATGTGCAGATGTGCACACATGACACAGCACACTTGTGGATCTCAGAGAACAACTTCAGGTGTCCATTCTCACTTTCCATCTTGTTTGAGACAAGATCTGCTCTGCCCTTCATTGCTGTGTTCTCTTGGTTACTTGGCTCATCAGCTTTCAAGAATACTCTGGTCTGTGCCTCCCTGTCCCTTTATAGGAGTGCTGGGATTACCATTGTATGCTAACATGTTCATCTTTACCTGAGTTCTGCAGATATGAACATGGAGGATGACCACTTTACCCACTGAGTCATCGCTCCAGCTTCCTCTACTTGAAAAATAACATGTTTTCTTTTTCTTTTTTTTTTTTTGGTGGGGGGTTGTTTGTTTGTTTCTAGCAGCAAATTAAGAGATTTATTAAACACTTTCTCCTGTGAAATGCCAAGGTTCCCCTGATAATTTCATAGGGAGAATTCCTTCAGAATTTTTGGAAATACACTATTGAGGACCTTAATAAAAGAAAGAAGGCCATTGTTTTGAGGGTTTTTTTTTTTCTTTTGTTTGTTTGTCTTTAGAAGAAGCATTTCATTAAAGCTTTAACATACTCAATAACACTTTCCAGAACAAAGATACATCCCTTTCAAAAGGGGCTAAAATTTTTAGGTTCACTTTTGAATTAATACAGTTATACAACATTGAACTCAATGTAAACCGTGTAAGACATAAAATTGAATGAGTTTTTGACCTTTAAAAAAGAGCTCCAATTCATTTTAAAATATAGTGCTTTTACAGAAAGACTCATTGTTTTTGCTAATAAATAACACTGAGATGCTGGCACATGAATCTCTAATCTGTATGTATCTGATTACTACTAGTCATAGTTGGTTGCACTCGGATCCTTCGCACCTGTGTACGTCTATAAAGTCATCGGGTAGATTTCAATGGTAATGTATATCACCTCTACTAATTAACATGATGTAAATTTTTATGCTTCATCCTCAAATAAAATTCATTTTTTAAATTTGTTGATTTTGTGTGTGTGTGTGTGTGTGTGTGTGTGTGTGTGTTTCACCCAGAATATCCCAAACCATCTTATTCATCTATACACCCACTTCCCAGATGGCACCTTCCCATACCCCCCCCACTAGAGCCCTTATATTCTGTCATCCCTGCTACTGTCAGCTGTGTTGGCGGCACCCCCAGCAGTTCCCCACTACTTGCCCATCCTGTGAATATAGTTGGCCTATCTAGAAAGAGCTCTAAATAACGTTTTTAATCAGGAAAAAAAACTGCTAAAACTGGAAATAACATTTAACTTGAAGACTTATTTTGTTTTTCTTTTCATTTTGCTCTAACTTACAGGATATAAGAGCAATCATTTTGCTTAAGTCAGCTTAGAAGTCGTCTTTAATATAAATATTTATAAATAATCTTTCTGGCTTTAAATGAAATTTTTTCCTAATGAAAGTTGTTGTTAACATTCATTAACTTAAGAAACAGGCTTAAAATCTGCAAACTAGCCAGGCTTGGTGGCACACACCTGTAACAGCAATTGGGGTAGAAGCAAGAGGATCAGGAGTTCAAGGCCAGATGTGAACCTGGGGGTAGTATGTGCTACAGGAGATGTTATTTTGAGAAGAATAAAGAATGTGAGGAAGCGAGGATGGTAGGAAGGAAGGGAGGAAGGAAGGGATGGGAAGGGTAGAGAGAGAGAAAAGCAGGTGGGAGTAAGAGAGAGAAATATACAAAAGAAACAAAGAAAGGGTAAAGCTTACTAAACCAAGTAGATACATGAATGGTGCTAAGCACAAGCTATAACTATTAACTTCTTAGGATGGCCCAAATCCAGAATTCTGACATTACCAAATGCTGGTGAGGATGTGGTGCTACAGGAAATCTCATGGTTTGTTAAAAACTGAGCATACTGTTTTCACACTATACAGCAGTTGTGTTTCTTGGCATTTGTGCAAAGAAGTTGAAAACTTAACATCCTCACAAAACCATATAGACAGATGTTTATAATAAGTTTATTCATGATAATCCTCACAACAGCCTAGATGTAATTCAGGAGGCTGATGGATTCATAAACTTTCATAGCATCAGACAATTAAATATTATTTCATCCTAAAATGAACTCCTAAGCTATAGAAACACATGAAGGAAATTTACTAGGAAGTGCATAGTAGTAAGAACAAGTAGCCAATCAGCAAGTGATATGTACTGTTATGCTATGTGGAGATGGTGAATCGATGAACGATTGGCAAGAATGTTGGGAGGAAGAAGAGTGGACTCTTCAGAAAATGGAAGCCTGTTAGGAAAGGGTATGTTATTATAATAATGGATGCATGTCGTTCAAATTCATAGAACGTACAAGAGTGAAGTTTAATGAAAGCTGTGGATTCTGGGAGATGGTGGTGTCATTAAAGGTTCATCAATTGTAAGAATTCTACTAATCTTGTAGAAAATGTTGGTATAGGGTAACTATGTACATGTGTGGATAAGATCTCTGTGGGGAACCTCTATACCTTCTGCCCAACTTTCCTATAAGCCTGGAACTCCTTTAAAATAATGAGTAAAAAAAAAAATCTCAAAATGCATTTAAAATATTTCAAATGAATTATAAAGTAGTACAAATCATTTAAAATTCAGTAATGAACAGAGAGGCAATGAAGCAGGCTATATGTCTATCTACTGATGAATAGAAAATGAAAATGGAATCCATAGACACACATACACACACACGTGCACACTGTAATTCTACTCAGACATAAAGCAAATTAATCATAAAATATTCAGGAAAATGGTATAACTATAAAATATTATATTGAGTGAGATAACCTAGACTCAGAGTAACTCCTTTGATATATATTCTCTTAATAAATTCAATTTATAATTATTACCTTTTTAAATGGAATATGGTAAATTATATCAATTTTATGTATAATTATTTCTTTAAAATACTTTTTAA
The DNA here is from genome assembly GCF_000622305.1 of Nannospalax galili. Lineage (NCBI taxonomy): Eukaryota > Metazoa > Chordata > Mammalia > Rodentia > Spalacidae > Nannospalax > Nannospalax galili. The sequence continues at coordinate 4,272,251 of NW_008360315.1, read as the reverse complement.
AATCTACAAATCAAGATGTGTAGATATGTGTCTGACATTTTTCTAGTACCATATTATATCCAAAAGCATGTTCAGTGCCAAAATATTTTAATATAAGGAAACCAGACCTGAGAATAATAAATGTTTCATGTCCATTTAAAATTAGTATTTGTTAATTGACTCTTCTACCCAACTGGTCAACTAACAATATAGAGAACCATAAAAATACTTAGCAATGTGCTGGAGAGATGCCTCAGCATGTAACAGCACCAACTGCTCTAGCACAGGACTGGGGTTCAAATCTCAGCACCCATATGGCGGCTAACAAATCATCCATAATTCCAATTCCAGGAGATTCGACAACCTTGTTTGACCTCCACAGCACTGAATGATCCAGGTGCACTTATATACGTGCAGGCAATATACTCATAAACATAAAATAAATAAAATATATTTTTAAAAAGTTAACAGTGAATTGCCTTAAGACTCTACAAACATTTGAGGCAAAGGAAAAGTGGAACAAGACAATGTAATATCATAACAGATTAAATCTCTCTATGGCCTTCCATTTCATTAAATGATACCTGGATATTAGGCTGCATAAATATTTTAATTCTTCACTGTTTACTCATAAAAATTTCCTCCAAACTCACATTCATTGTTTTATTTTATACAAGACATTTTGCATATAAAAATTAAGTAGACATCTTGTAATATTATGGTCTGAATATAAAATTTTACTTTGTGAAGAAATGAGTACAATCATTCTAAATCTCTAATACTTTGAAAATTATAATTGTGAATTGAACAATCAGAATAGAAATATAATGGCTGGGGTCTCAATAGTTTAGAATATGAAACTGAGAAAGTCAAGCCAAATTACAACATATTACCAGGGCATGGTGGCACACACCTTTAATCCCAGCACTTGGGAGACAGGTCTGTGAGATCTAGTCCAGCAAGGTCCAGATGAGCTGGGGCTACAGGGAGATCCTGTCTCAAAAAAATCAAACAAAAAATGCAACAAATAAATGTAGTTTCAGTTTATGTTTTCAGTGTTATATAAAATGTAGTGTATCTAGCTAGTTTTCCGCCATAAAACATTAAGATAATTCAAAAGAGAGTAAAAGAATTACAGAAATCATGCAAAAACTTTAACTTATTTCATGCATGAAATTTTGAAACTATTAATCCAGAGTTGTAAACCAACTTACTATAAATTCCCCCATGTGATTGGCTTCTAACAATTTTCCTCTTTTTAGATTGATAATATAAATATAAATAGGAATATGACATGCATACAATATCAATGAGTCTTGCTGATGATTAAATAATATAATAAATTAAAAACCTTGGTGCACTAAAAGCTCTTCCTATTGATGAGTACGACACTCATTGAATGGAGAAGAAATGATAATACAACATAAGTATACAGTGACCACCACACTGACATGTGCTATAGATGAGAGATTATAACATAACATACTACAATATAACAAAATAGATGTTAAAATTTATGAACAAAAGTAGGACAAGAAATATGATAGTGGCCTAACCTCTGATAAGCTCCCAAGGCAATAGTTATTGTGAAGAAAGAAAAAAAATTAAGACGCTTCTTGATTCTGCCTTAAATTAGCATCGTTGACTTCATTGACTACGGAAATATTAATCTAATAGTATTGCTTGATTTTGCACACAGAAAGGACAAAGTTTTTATGTGTGCCCTTCCTCCTCAAAAATCATACAACCTTTGATTTATTCATGCAAATAAACAAGCTCAAAGCCAGGAATATCTACAACATGATTTGCCAGTATTGTTCAAACGTGTCAAAGTAATGAAAGTCAACTCTTAAGCTAATTAGAAGTGACAGAAGGGCCAGGAAGCCAAATGCTCCCTCGGAATGCCACCTGAGCAAGGACATTGGTGAGACAATGTGGCTTAAGTACAGTCTGCAGATTAGATAAAATTGTAGCAATGTAATTTAATGGCTTTAGTACATGCACTATATTTAAGAACATATTAGTATCTGAAAAGACTGAATGAACACAATACAACTTATGATCACCACCATTTTATTTTTTTTATAATTATTTCAAATTGTAAAGGTAACAAGTAAATGAATTTAAAAAGCAAATAACTTCTTGGTAATTTTCTCTTGAAGATCCTAATATTTTAAACTGTGCTCTGAATGATTATCTTTACTGACAAAATTTTGTCCCAATATGGGACAAAATAATGTGATAAAGAAATGATTTTTCAACAGTATCTCCAAACATCTTTTAAAAGATATACTATTAAAGAAATAGAGTGTATTTTCTACCCCAGAAAAACTTATAATTTGATTAGAAACATAGGGGATGTATATGTTTAGAAAGTTAAATTACAATATAAATAGCAAAATGCCGTATATTGTTAAGTGGTCAACATTACACAAATGAGAGTAATCTTGTGCTCTGTTAATTGAGAACAATGAGTTAAGCTATCTTAATGAGATGAACTTGAAAATTAATCAAACTGTAAATACCAAAACACATGGTTTACTACATAGAATTGGGTACTTAGACACATTTAGAAAACTGAGCAGTCCGTTAATGTAGGATTTAACATTACTTTTGGCAATAAAATGGTAATAAGCAAATACAATTTATTATGAAATTAATATATCTAGTTTTAGAAAACCATCTAATCAGTATGATCTCATGAAGTATTTTTTTAACATTGATTTCACTTTACACATAAGAAATCAAGCCTTTAAATATGATGCTGTTTGTTGAAGTTCAAACAGCTAAGTAATGAGATGGAATCAGTGGCTTTAAGCTATATTACAGATTGAACTTGTTCTCTCCCCACCCCCACCTCCCCAAGGACATGTGGACCACAGAGAATGAATTCCCTCAGAATTGTGAAAGGACTTTATGTTGTGAATGCTTCAAAAGTAATCATGCTCTTTTGTCTGAATCAGATGGTAATCACTGCTGTAGTGTTTGTGGGTCACCTAGGAAAAGCTACCAAGCCTCTTCGTGTTAAAAATGGCCTGAAGTTACTTGGAAGCAATCAAACTGAACAATAGTCTAGGCAGACAGAGTAATCAGTTCTTCTGTGTTTGAGGACCTAAAATGAGCTGATGTCTGGACCTGGCAATGGAAGATTGAAAAGAGGCTGAATCTCTGGATAAAATTAAAGACCATACCTGTCACCTTTTATATCCTAATTTCATGGAACACTCTAGGAAATAAGAGTCACAGGAGTGTATAATCAAAGGGAAGGACTCAAATTCAGCTTCAGACCTACTGAATGTGAGATTCAACTAAGATAGCATAGGGCAGGCGTTAGAGAAAGTGTATTACCACAAGACTGTTGCCAGGGTATTCGATACAGACATGGAAGTTATCTAAATATCTAAAGTATATTTAGATTGCTTTCTTATGTGTAAAAATGAACTAAATGTTAGAAAGTACTTCATAAAAGTAGAGTGATTTGATGATTTTCTACAGATAAAATGATATATTAGTTTCATGACAAATCATACTGAACTGAGTACAACTACTATTACCGAAAGAGTGTGACAGAAGTAAGAGACAACATGGCAGAGAGAAAGCAGGCATGGTCTAACGCACACCATCTAATATTAAATGCCCTAAACCCCTAGAAGTCTGCAAACTCATGTAGCAAAAAACCCTTGCTCAGATAATTGACAAGAATCATCAAATGCTAAAGAGAAAAGTCTCGAGACTACAGAGAGTCCTATCACAAGCTTTAATGAATCAGAGCACGTAGAACCAGGAGAGTGAAGCCACGAAGTCGCACATGGAGATGTGTGCAGACTAAGATGCTGATCCCAGGGCGCTTCATCAGCTCCACTGGGTGACATTTTGAAAGACATGTGAGGTGCCTTTGGATACAGACCAATTAAAGCAAAACTTGAGTGTGGAATTTTCTTTCACAGATCGTCTATCAACTTAAAAGCCACACTACTTTGGCACCTTCTGGGATCTCCTTCCCATCAAAACCTACTCTCTGTTCCTATCTTTCATTATGGGCTATTTCAGCTTGAACTTCCTGGGATCCTCTGGTGCTCCACGTGCCGTTTGAATAGGTGGTGTCTTTGTGAACACTTATGACCAGTTAGGAGCTGGTGAGAACCTGTCCCCTGCTTCATTCCTCAGCTTTACTGCTCTGGTGTAGCAGGCCCCATCACTATACGAGGGGTGAGGAGACGTAGTCTTTTTTTTTTTTTACAGGTAAATACGAGTTTATTATTTCTGAATTTCATGATAGCATCATTTTCATCTATTCATCGTGCTCCATTGATGGGGAGCCCTCTGCTCCTACTGCTGTCTTCTGCTGGTTTGCTAGTCTCAGTGGGAGTTTACAGGAAGAGTTTCCTACGCATTTCATTTAAGATTGCATTCAGTTTGGCAAGGTTGTTTGTTTTAATTTTGCCATCCTGTGCTATCTGGCGTTAACTAGAGAAGGGAGAGAAAGTTTGAAAAGAGAGAATTGCCTTCTTCTGAGGCATCTGAGCCATCAGTTGATGAAATTTGCCAGTACATATTTTCCAAGGAAATTAAATACCAAAGTGTTCAAGTTTATTTCACAACATTGCTCATCATTTTTCAAAAGAATAGTGTGTACCCTAGAATTAATCTGCAATAGTATTTTATTTTAATTTTATTTTAATTATGTACATTGAATTTTTAACAAGCTATGCTCTTAAATAATATTCAGGGATTTTTTTTAAACTTGCTTTTTAAATTTTTTAAATAGGGTCTACTGTAGCCCATATGTAGCTGAGGACAACCTTAAATTTCTGATCTTCCTGCCTGTACTTTCTGAGTGCTGGAATAACATGCATGTGCCACTGTGCCAGGTTTCATGCAGTCCTAGGTACTGAACCCAGGGCTTTGTGCTGCTAAGCAAGCATTCTACCAACTGAGCTACATCCTGAACCATGAATATTCAATAAGAACAGCTTTGCATTGTGCACTAGTGTTGGAAAAGATCACTCGTGTAAATGAAGATATGAATATATGTTTACTGGTATCAGCATGTAGTTGTTTCATGCCACATTACTGAGATGTCTGGATACAAGCAGCCTGACTATAAACATCTCCTAGTATCCATTAAAACCAAGAATAAGGACTGATGTGTCCTAAGAGCTTATTCCTTCAGATTACTCTTAGAATTGTGATCTTAGAGACTTTTTTTTTCCTGAAAAAATCTTTTGCTCTTTCTTTGTTGAAACTGTATATTCAACATGAAATGGGTAACAATAAGTGGAACCTTATCTTAACAGATAAAGATTTACTCTTTCTGATCTCCTAATGACCCAGCACAGAATACAGGTCTACAAACAGATACTATCAGTCTAATACCCTGTGTTGGTAACAACATAAATGGTATGGTAATGGTAATCTGCTGCTGCCAATGAATATTAGGTGCTAGCAAACCTTGATATTTTTACAACATACACAGAGATATACATTATTGTGGGTCAGAATCAAGAAAGGTCATGAGTGATTAAAGCATTATATTTAGGTTGTGAGAGGATCCTAAGTCCCAGTAATATTATTTACAGTGTGAACAAGCTAAGATAGTGTTAAATGACCTCAAAACATACAATTGCCTTAGTTACAATGTTTATATAAGATTCTGTTTGCCCAGAAAAGTCATTTCCACACTATCACATACAAATGATAGTAAAGCAAGCTTACATAACATGTTCACAACCATTATTCCCATATAAAAGTTTTCTGTCATCTTTTCATTTCTATCTCATTAAATGTACAGTAAAATATATGTTTAATATATGTTTTTATTTTTTTTTCTTCAAATCACATATAAGTTCCATAAAATAATTTCTTTTCTTGAGATAAGATATACCTTAGCTTCATTAATGCAATGCCATGATTTTAACTATATATTTTTAAAAACAATGAAATTTGAAAACAAAATCTTTGGGTATGATATCATATAGTTTCTTTTATAAACAAAAGTCATGGTTCTTTATGCTTCACAAGTTACTAAAAGTAAATACAAAAGGAGAAAGATTGTAGTCCAGCAGGAAAACAACAGCAGAGAATAGAAACTTTCATCTTGTGTCAAAGGCATTTTTGAAAACAAATCATCCAACCTATTGCAACTTCAAAGAATCAGTCATTTCAGTAGGAAAAATCCGAAAACATACTGTGACTATTTCTTACTGTACAAAGACTCTAAATATAAAACAAGCAAAGCACAAGACATTTGCATTTTAAAACACTTAACTAGGCAATTAAGCTTTATCAAAAGTATTCCTTTGTATTTAGCATCTGAAGAAAACTACCAAATGTTAAAATGCATTCATGATACTATGCTGTATTTAGAAATATTTCACCTTTTATTAGAAAAGAAGTTTAGATGAATATAACTATTGACTTCTAAATATCCCAACATATATAATTTATAAAATGAAAGTACTATACTGCTTTTTAAGAACACACACACACTGCTGCTTAATTTAAGGATTAGCGGCCCTGGAACCATCTAAGCAAATCAGTGAAGAAGGGGATAATATCTATGCCCTTAAGTATGTTTCATGGTTATAGCATCATTTATAAGTGTCAGTGTTGATGCCTATGGATGCAGGCCTTTAAATAATGGGCCTCACCTTAAGCTTGCCCATGGAGCATATTTTCAAGCAGTTTGTTTAACAAAATATTAGATTCTGATAAAAAGATGATTTAATTCATATAAAATTAAAGAAGTCCAGTTTAAATAACAGATTTACTATGTAGTTTTACAATGCCTTGTTGTATTTATTCATATACTAGTTTTTTTCATAAATAATTACATACATAATGCTGTCCTCTACATTGTCCAAGTGACAGCTATTCAATGTTTGGATTTCAAAGGGATGGAACAAAGGCAACATGCCACTGAAGTAAATGCCCTCGCAGCATTCTGAATACCAACATCATCTCCTTCAGCGGCTCCCATCAGCAGCAACTGCATAATGCCTGGAACGGAATAGCCCTCAAATAAAGTAAGGTGACATCTTTTTCTTTATCAGAATGGCTAGGCAGTAATGTTACTTTTAAATATCTTATACATAACTAACATTTCATTTTTATATTTTGTTTGTCTTGTTAAGTATAATAAGATATCATATAATAATGATTAATACTATGACTTACTACCAAGGTCATTTTCTGGGCTCTTAGATAATTTCATTTCATTCGCTTAAATACTAAGACTTAGCTAGAATCTATCTCTTTCCTTTCTCTCTCATTCTCTCTCTTTACCTCCCTGCTTTCTTCCCTCCTTCTCTCCTTCCTTCCCTCCCTCCCTCCTGTTTTCTGCATTACAAATTCTGGGCCATTTTTGCTCAGCCAACCTCCAGTTTTTGTCTTCACTCTGTGATGTCACCAGAGTTGCTTTCTCCTTCCTGTATAGGACATGGACACTGTCACCTTGTAACAAGTTCTACCATCCCAGCTGTTGTTGAACTGCCCATTCTCATGGATCACAGTTCAGCTCTACCTGTTATGCAATATCCAGGGAATAGTGTTTCATATACAGTGCTGTGTTCCTTGTGTCTAATGAGAAGCCCATGTTATATTTCCCCTGTGCCTTGCCAGGTACAGCTGACTCACCATTAGAAGGAAGGACTATATCTCCTCATAAGGGATTTAAAAAATATTTTATTTATTATTTTTATTTTATGTGTATGCATGTATTGCCTGCAGGTAGGTAAGTGCACCCGTGTCATGTAATGCCTGTGGAGGACAGAAGAAGCTGTCAGATCACCTGGAACTGGAGTTAAGGACAGTTGTTAGCTGCCATGTGGTTGCTGGGATTTGAACCTGGGTCTTCTGCAAGAACAGCCAGTGTTCTTAACCGCTGAGCATCTCTCCATCATCGCACATGGCATTTTAGTTGTACACTTTCATTTATCTTGTTTCATATCCTCCTCCTTGCTATGTAAAATTGTCCTTATACTTTTTTCCCAATAAGAAATCATACTCTCCCTGCCCTTTAGCCAACAGGCATCATTTTATCTCATGGAAGCTCTGTTTGTACCTTAAAATAATGCTAGTTTTTTCTGCCCCTAGATAAGCCAACTTCAAAGAACAGAGAAACAAGAGTCTCAGGTTTTCAGTCATCCTCTCAACTGAACAGGGCAAAGACATTGCTGATATGAGATAAGCATCATGAAGAAGAGAGGTGGGAGAAGTTGCCTGACATGGGTGCACTTACACACACACACAGGCAATACACTCACACATATAAAATAAGAATAATAAAATAAAATAAATAAAAGGTCTAAAAACTGCTTTAACCATTCTTTGCACATTGAAATGCCTATAGTTGATTTCATTTCCTAACGACATTGGCTAATGTCTCTCTAACATGCTGAAGAATAATGGAAGTAGCAGCCAAATTGCCTTGTTTCTGGTCTTGATGGAAATGTATCTGGTGTGCTTTTTTTATCAGGATTAATTTTGTTTCAATTATTTTTCACTTGAATTTTCATGACTTTATCTGATTTTATATTTTCCCAGAGTTTTTTTGTTGTTTTTTTAAAAAAATTATGATTGTGATAAATCTTTGTCTAAATACAATTACCTACACATGAAACATGGAATATTTTGTTTTGCTATAGATCTTACAATCACTGTACTGAGCACTCATACATTTTTCTCATAATTACTCTCGATAAATGATGTCTTTTGAGAATGTTTATGGTATCGTTTGCCTATTGTGAAAGAAAATAGCTGTTCTTTATTCTTGAATATGAAGTTTAGTGCAATTTAAATAACAGTAATGTAAGAAGAATCCAATATTGGACAAAGTGAATATCAAAATATATTTTTATCACAATGATTTAGTTGTGCTAGATAATGGATTTTTTCTGATGACTAGGACGGACACGTTTGATTTGTTTACCAAAAGTAGGATACGCAAACAGAAGCCATTTGATTCTTGTATAGCAAACTAATTTCTCTACCAATTTCAGTAAAAATTAGCCATTAGTCACATAATTTGCTTCAATGTAAATTAAATATATTTTATCTATTTATTCATGTAGTTGTGCTAGATAATGGATTTTTTCTGATGACTAGGACGGACACGTTTGATTTGTTTACCAAAAGTAGGATACGCAAACAGAAGCCATTTGATTCTTGTATAGCAAACTAATTTCTCTACCAATTTCAGTAAAAATTAGCCATTAGTCACATAATTTGCTTCGATGTAAATTAAATATATTTTATCTCTTTATTCATGTTAAGTGTCAGCAATAGTTTATATGTAGGTATTGAATTCTGTAATTAATTTTATTACAAATTTTTTGTGTTAACTTGGGTTTCTGTTGGGTGCTTGAAATGTATGTATGTTTTGAATGTCTTGATAAATGGTCTACATCCTTTTGTCAATTTAAAGAGATTATTGAAGAAAAAAAGATTAAAAATAATACAAATCATAAATAATTACAGAACAGATACTAAGCTTTTAAAACTTTTTTATTCTAGTTAAACTACATTTAGAAACTCATTTTAATGCATGTTTTTATTGAGTTTTTATACATTTAATACAATGTCTTAATCATATTATACACCCTCTCCCATCTGCACTTCCCCATAGCCTCCCCCCTGCATATTTCTTGCATTCTTTCATATATGTTAAGGTCTATCCGGTAAAGCTTTTGTATCCGGATGTCCCTCAATACAAGTTCATCCACTGGGGTCTAGTTAGTTCATGTAGACTCACTCCCTTAGAGAAGGTCTATTCTCTTTCACCCAGCAGTAATAAGTTGCTGAGAGTTTCTTGGCTTGGGTCAGATGCCCAATTCCACAGTTCTATGCTGATTATTTGTTTGATTGAGTGAACATGGATAATGTATATGCTGTCATCATCATTACTGCAAGTTCATATGAGCAAGTTTCCAGAGGACTGAAAACCTCTGTTTCCTTACGTTCAGGGACCAACCCTGGCTCTTACTATCTTTCTGCCCCCTCTTCCATAATGGTCCTTGAGTTGTGGTTGAGTGAGGCTTAACATAGGAATCCCATCCAGGGACACACACTCTGCAGCCTCTTATTCTCTGTACCTTGGCCAGTTTTGGCTTTCTGTGTACATTACGCTGTGTTGTATGAGGAAAATTTGTTGGCAAGAATTGAAATAAGCATTAATATTCCATTTACTCCTGGTTCTGCTTTGTTTCATGGGCCTTGGGTGTCGAGGTTCCACTGTAGATGTGTCACTTAGGGCTGGGCATCGCTCAGACACATATTCTCTGTGTGGCCAGTTGTGGAACTGTGTGAATAACCTCCATCTGTTACAAAAAAGAAGCTTCTTTCATGAGTGGTGTATGGTATAGTTTGTCTGTAATTATGAGGGTACATATGTAGCATACTGTAAGAAATTACATTTGTGTAGAGATGTGACAGAGATAGGGTTGTCTCTAGGATCTAAGAGCTCCCCAGCCATGTGCTTTTGCTTATATTTACAGTGCCACCCATGACTTCACTCCCATTGAGAAGGCTTTAAGTCCAATTAGAGAGCTTTTGATAACCCACAAGATAAAAGTGCCACTGTTGTACTGTTGTGGTTATTAAGCTTTGAAACTTGGATTGGACAATTGATTGATTTTTTTTTTCTCCCTAAGCAGCTTTATCCTTTAGAACCACGAGATCTAATATTCAGGGAGGAGGCTTGAAAGTCAATTTCAGCTCTACTCCTCCAATTCCTGTGTTGGAAGTATGTACTACCTTGAGCAATAGAGTTCTGGGTGATAATCAAGGGCTGTGGCAATGGCCTGCATTATTTTGGGAGTTTCTTGGACTTCTCTGATCAACAACACAAAGAGAGGTCTTGGTCTAGCAGGGAGTTTCTTGTTATGCCTCCTTCAGCTATTTACATGCACTCATGTTCAGATACTACATGTGTGTTTTCAGTAGGGTTTTGAGTTACTAAATTTCCCTCTGGTTTTTCACACCACCTAAGCTTTATTTTTCTCTCTTCTCTCTCTCCCCATCTAAACTCCTTCCTTCCTCCCCAGTTGAAGGACCCCATTTTCCCCTTGAAATTTCCTGTCTCATATTATCTCCCCTCTCTTGAGTTCCCTCTTCCTCTTTATCCCCATGGTACCTTGTCATACTTCCCTCACCCTTTCCCAGTTGAATACCCCCATTTTCTCCATTGCCTCCTAGTAACATCTGTTTCCGATTATCCTTCTCCCTCAGACTCTTCCTTTACCTTTACCTCTGTGTTTTCTTTCCATTTTACTGGCTTCTGCAGTTATATCAGGATATATATTCATGTATAAATATTTGATGCTAAGATCTCCAAATGAGGAAAAATATACATCATTTGTTTTTCTGAGTGTCTGTTATTTCACAGTTTCTAACTCCATCCATGTATCTGTGAATTTCATGATTTCGTCTCTCTTTACTGTTGAGTAGAACTCTATTGTGTAAATGTGGCACATTTTCATTATACATTTGTCATTTGGAGACATTTAGGTTATTTTTATTCCTTACCTATTGTGAAAACAGGGGCAACATACATGGATGTACAAGTATTTCTACAGTAGTATGAGTCCTTTGAGAAATTCATTGTTTGGGGTATAGTGCTAAATGCCTGTACAAATGTATGTTGAGAGAAATGCATCAATTACAGAATAACATTTATTTAGAACTTACTATATGCCCACATAACAGAATCTAATTTTAATAGCAGAAAGTGTATTATAAAATTCTTGGTGTGCCCAGGTTCAAATGGTACATCTACCATGAAACTCCTACACATAAGGTTCATGGACTGTTCAGTAAGAGGGAGCAAAAAACATATAAGAGGTAGGGGACCAGGACATTTGCTGCTATTTAGTGTCTTCCAGACATGTCAGTGAAACTGCATTCATAAATGTCAACAATATGGTTGCCTAAACAAAACCAACATAACCAGAACACCAGTTGAAATGCCAATGTGGACTGGGGAAATGTCATAGGTCCCGCTCCTACACAAAGAATGGAGTACACAGTATTTGAAGCAAAGAACTCAGTGTAGCCGTGCTGCAGATTAAATCCTTCTACTCATGCAGTAAAAAATTAAGGAGTGTAACACGTGCAGCTAGAACTTGTCTCCCCTTAAAACATGGGCCAGTGATAGCCTTGTGAGGAACTGGTAACTAATTGTGGGTTAAAATTCCCAGACAAGTGCACAACAAGATGACTGTGTTGAACATGGAAATGTCAGGATATTTATTTTTAAGTGATTTCCCAAGTCTTATAAAGTGGTTAGCTGCTAGAAAATTGCTTTGAGTTTTTAAAGCGGTATACAAAATATTTCTGGAATGCTTTATAGTCTGCAGGTTACTGCTTCATGCTGAATACGTTAATGGGAGGATGATCACGCTATAAGACAAACAGTGGGAAAACAATGAGAGCCTTGTGGGAAGTTCAAACTGGCAGCATATTTTTTTTAAAAAAATCTCAACTCAGAGACATCTTTACACCACAGTAGAACAGAGCACAAGAAAATAATTATTATTGTAGTTACAAAACAAACAGAAGCTAAAAGACAAAAACACATCATACTAGCTCCATCTGCATTAAAATTCTGTCATTGGGAGCAAACATCTTGTTTCTCGAACTATGAAGAAAATCATCCTATCAAAAATATAGATTTTTTTTTTACTACAAATATTCAAGTCCTCACCTGTGCTTTGCTTTTCCCCCATCGAACACTCCTATTTTGAATTATTCACATTTATTTCTTTTGTCTTTTAGAATATCTTTATTTTTTTAAATAATTGATTGAGAATTCCATACACACATATAAGGTGCTTTGATCAAATCCATGCCCACTCCCTCCCTTCCAACTCCTCCCATATCTTCCCCATCACTTTTTTCGGATAACTTCATGTACTCTTTCTTCTTTTCTTTTTTATGGGCCTTTTTGCTATTCTAACATTGCCTCCTCTGAAGAGGTAACCCTAAAATCATTTAAAGATTGGATAAAAGCTCCCAAATACTTTATACATTTTTGGCCTTTGGAACAGAGTATGTTGCTAAGAGGCCCAAGGATATTGTGACTTTTAGCCAAGAAAGTGGCTATTTTTCTTTGGGGTCTTTTTACCTGAACTGCCTAGTGAATCCCTACTTCCTATTCTTATGACACCATCCTCTGAAGAGGTTATCCAATTCGTGGATAGGGAATCGGGAGGTAGACCACTCTGGCTTCTTTCATGCTGAACAGGGACACAGGGTGAGGCAACTGGGGTACTCATTCAGTGGGTCTATCTAAAAGACTCCCAAATTGCATAACTTTTTGTGTGTGTGTGAAGGAGAAGTAAAGGCAAGAAAAATTATCATTACAAGTTCTAGACAGGGAACTAGAAAAAGTCAGAATATGGCAATTTTCAAATTTTCATATGAGAGTCCACTGGCATTTCTTGACAAGGGCTTCCAAAAGCATCCCTCTATCGGGTTCCTCCTCATTTTTCTTTTGTCTGTCAAGGCTGAATTAGAGAGTGCTGGATTCAGGATTTGCTTTCAGACATTTTTACAGTGAAATAACTGAGGGGTTATTGTGGTGTATGCATGACCTGTGGGTATGCACACTGGAAAGCCTTTACCCAGCATGGGTCATGCCTTCTCTTCCTAGCCTTCCCCAGATGGTGTAACTTAGCCCTCCACAAACACAGGAGACCATGTGCGATTACAGCCACTTTGTATGAATCTGTGTTACTTCACTTAGTATAACAGTTTCTAGATCCATCCATTTACCAGCAAATTTCATTATTTCATCTTTCTTTACTGCGGAATACAACTCCATTGTGTAAATACACCACATTTTTGTGAATCACTCAACAGTTGAGGGGCACTTAGGTTGCTTCTATCTCTTAGCCATTGTGAAAACAGCAGCAACAAACATAGTTGCATAAGGGTCTCTACACTAGGAAGAGTCCTTTGGGAACATGCCAAGGAGCAGTATAACCAGGTCATATGGTAGATTCATTTTTAGTATTTTTAAGAGTCTTCTACACTGTATTCCATATGGGTTGCATGAGTTTGCAATCCCAGCAACAATGAATGAGTGTTCGCCTTTCTCCACACCCTCACCAGCATCTGTATCATTTGTTCTCTTGACCTTAGCCAGTCTGATTGGGGTAAGGTGATACCTTAAGGTGGTTTAATTTGCATTTCCCTAATTACTAATGATGTTGAACACTTTTTGAGATGTTTCTAAGCCATCTTTATTTCTTCCTTTGAAAACTCTCTGTTTAGATCTTTAGTTCATCTTTTAATTGGGTCGTTTGGTTTCTCGATTCTTTTTTTTGAGTTCTTTATATATTCTGGATGTTAAACTTCTGTTGGATGTGTCACTGATGAAGTTTTTTCCCACTCTGTGGGTTTTCTTTTCACTTTTTTGGTTGTTTCTTTTGCCCTACAGAGCTTTTTATTTAATGAGGTCCCACTTGTGGATTGCTGACCTTAATTCCTGAGCAATTTCTGTCTGATTTAGAAAATCCTTTCCTACACCTATATCCTGTAAGTTACTACCAATATTTTCTTCTAATAGTTTCAGGGTTTCCAGTTTCACATTGAGCTCTTTGATCCATTTGGAGTTGACTTTTGTGAAAGGTGTAGGATAAAGATCTAGTTTCATTCTTCAACAGGTGGAGATCCATTTTTGCCAGCACCATTTGTTGAAGATGCTGTCTTTCCTCCATTGCGTGTTCTTGGCACCTTTGTCAAATATCAGGTGGCTGAAATTGCATGTACTTGGGTTTGGGTCTTCTATGATATTCCATTGGTCTATGTGTCTATTTTTGTGCCAGTACCATGCGTTTTTTATGACTCTAGCTCTGTAGTATACTTTGAGATCTAGTATAGTAATCCACCCAGCGTTGCTCTTTTTGCTCAGGGTTGCTTTGGTAATCTGGGGACTTTTGTGCTTCCATATGAATTTAAGCATTTTTTTTCTAATTCTGTGAAGAATGTCATGGGGATTTTTATTGGGATTGCACTGAATCTGTATATTTCTTTTGGTAGGATGGTCATTTTCACAATATTAATTATTCAAATCAATGAGCATGGTAGATTCTTCCATCTCCTGGTGCCTTCCTCAAGCTCTTTTTTAACAATTTAAAATATTCATTGTAGAGATCTTTGGTGCCTTTAGTCAGATTTATCCCAATATTTTTTTCCCCAGCAATTGTGAATGGACGCATTTCCCTGTATTCTTTCTCTGATTGCTTGTAATTGGTAGATAAAAAGGCTACTGATTTTTGTAAAATGATTTTATAACTGGTCATTATACTGAAAATGTTGATCAGTTCTAAGAGTTTTCTGGTGGAACTTTTGTGATCTCTTAGGTATAGTATCATATCTTGCAGTCACTGCCAGTGGTGGCCATTCCTCCGTTCTCGTGGGTGCTGCTCCTTCATTCTCATGGGCGTTGAGGCTGCTCCTCTGCTCACCCTGGGCTGAGGCCACTCTTCTGCCTGCCTTGGGCTGAGGCTGCTCTTCTGCTCCCCTGGCACTGAGGTAGCTCTTCTGCTTGCCCTGTGCTGCCTCCTGTCATCGCTGATTCTGCCCAGTCCCGGACCCCAGGGCTGGTGAGGAGACTGTGTCAGTGAAGCCACATTCAGACACAGGAGACCAGGTTCAGTGACACAGGTCTGTGTTATTGCAGGAAGGCACAAGCTTATATAAGGATAGTGGTCCAATAACCTCATTAGCATAACAGGTTTAGTGTCCTATCACAGTACAGCAAGTAGGATACCTTATTAGCATAACAAGCTTAGTATCCTATTAGCATAACAGACTTAATGTCCTATCACAGAATAGCGGGTAGGATGCCTCATTAGCGTACTGGGTTTCAGATTACAGAGCCTGGATTCCTGGAAACCACGTGACCCTGACAGTTGCAATATCACCCTAGGCTCAAGCCTGTCTCCCACAATGTCTTCTGCAAAAAGTGATATATTGACCTCTTCTTTTCCAATTAGTACTCATTTAATTTCCTTCAACTCTCTTACTGTTCTAGCAAGAGTTTCAAGCACTATGTTGAAAAGGAGTGGAGATAGTGGACATCCTTGTCTGTTTCCTGGTTTTAATGGGAATGTTTCCAGTTTTTCTCCATTTAGAACAATGTTGGCTGTGGGTTTGTTGTGACTAGCTTTAATTATGTTGAGGTATATTCCCTCCAGTC
Source organism: Nannospalax galili (assembly GCF_000622305.1). NCBI lineage: Eukaryota > Metazoa > Chordata > Mammalia > Rodentia > Spalacidae > Nannospalax > Nannospalax galili. The sequence continues at coordinate 4,256,071 of NW_008360315.1, read as the reverse complement.
CAATTCTCCCTAGGACTTTGAACATAAATGCATGCTGAATTTTGTTAAAAGCCTTTTCTGCATCTATTGAGATGACAATGTGGTTTTTATCGTAGAGACCTTTTATATGATTAATGATGTTTATTGACTTGTGTATATTGAACCAGCTGTACATCTCTGGAATAAGCCTACTTGATTATGGAGAATGATCTTTTTGAAGTGTGTCTGTATGCAGTTTGCAAGTATTTTGTTGAGAATTTTTGCATGTATGTTCATTAAGAATATGGGTCTATAGTTTTCTTTCTTGGTTGTGTCTTTGTCCGGTTTGGGTATTACAGTGATGCTAGCTTCATAGAAGGAGTTTGGGAGTTCTCCCTCTGTTTCTACCTTTTTGAATGATTTAAGTAGTATTGGTTGGAGGTCTTCTTTAAATGTCTGGTAGAATTCTGCTGCAAATCAATCTGGGCCTGGGCATTTTATAGTTGAGAGGCTTTGTATTACTGTTTCAATTTCTTTATAGGTTATGGGTCTGTTTAAACTGTTGATCTCCTCTTGGTTTAACTTTGGTGGGTCCCGTGATTTTAGATATCCATCCATTTCTTTTAGATTTTCAAATTTAGTAACCTATATGTTTTTAAAATATTCCTTAATAATGGTCTGAATATTTTGGGTGTCTGTTGTGATGTTTCCCCTTTCATCTGTGATTTTGTTGATTTGGATTTGCTCTTTCTTTCTTTTGGTTAAGTGGGCTAAGGGTCTGTCTATCTTGTTTAGCTTTTCAAAGAACCAGCTCTTAGGAGCTCTTAGAGTCAGTGATTCTTTGTATTGTTTTCTTTGTTTCTAGTTCATTAATTTCTGCTTTGACTTTTGTTATTTCTTCTCTTCTTCTGGGTTTAGGTTTCATTTGTTCTTGCCTTTCCAGCATCTTGAGTTGCAGTGTTAGGTCATTTATTTGGGATCTTTCTAAGTTTTTAATATAGGCACTTAGAGTTATAGCTATAAACTTCCCTCTTAGGACTGCTTTTAAAATGTCCCAGAGATTGTGTTGTGTTGTATTGTCCTTTTTTTGTTGAATTCCAGGAATTCTTTTATTTCTTTTATAATTTCTCCTTTGACTGGCTCATTGTTTAGGAGTATGTTGTTCAATCACCATGAGTTCCTGTAATGACTAGGGCTTTGTCTAGTCTTGATTTTTAGCTTTACTGCATGCATTGTGGTCCAATAGATTTCATGGAATTATTTCAATCTTTTTTATTTGTTGATGTTTGCTTTGTGGTCCTGTATGTGATCAATTTTTGAAAAAGTTCCATGGGGTGCTGAGTAGAAAAGTGTATTTTTCATTGTTTGTGTGAAATATTCGAAAGGTGTCTGTTAGGTCCATTTGATGTATGGTATCTTTCAATTCAGACATCTCACATCTCTCTGTTTATTCTTTGTCCCATTGTCCTAATTGAGACAGTGGGTTATTGAAGTCCCTTACTATTACTGAGTTGGGGTTAATCTGTGTCTTAAAGTCCTGTAGTGTTGTTTTTATGAATATGGGTGCACCAGAGTTTGGTGTATATATGTTAAGGATTGCAATATCTTCTTTGTTAATTGTTCCTTTGAACAAGGAGTGGCCCTCCTTATCTCTTCTGATTAGTTTTACTTTGAAGTCTATTTTGTCAGATATTAGAACTGCAACCACTGCTTGTTTCTTAGTGGCATTTACTTGGAATATTCTTTTCCATCCTTTTATCTTAAGTAGTGCCTGTCCTTGAAGGTGATATGGTTTTCTTGCAGACCAGACAGCAAAGAGATGGATTTTGTTTCTTAATCTATTCACTTAACCTGTGTCTTTTGACCAGGGAGTTCAGTCCATTGATATTTAAGGTTATTATTGAAAGATGTGTATTGGGTGCCATCATTTTGATTGCTGTTTGTGTTCTCTGTCTTATTTTGTGTTTCCTCAATTATACCTTTATTTATTTACTTTCTTTGCCCTGGGGTATAGTTATTTCTCTCTCTGCTTTCTGTATTGCTTCAGGTATTCTTTGAAGGGCTGGTTTTGTGCACATGTATTCTTTCATGCTATTCATGTCATGGAATATTTTTCTTTCCCCCTCAACTATAGTAGACATTTTTGCTGGGTAAAGTATTCTGGGCTAGCAACTATTGTCATGTAGAACTGGAAATACCTTGATCTAGGCTTTTCTGGCTTTCATGGTTTGCAATGACAAGTCAGCTGTAGTTCTGCTGGGCTTTCCTTTGTATGTGATTTGTTATTTATCTTTTGCTTCTCTCAGTATTCTCTTTGTGCTCTGTTTATGTAGCATTTTACAATGATATGATGTGGGGACTTTCTTTTCTGATCCTGTCTATTTGGTGTTCTATGTGCTTCCTGTATTTGTATGGAGATGTCTTTCCTTAATTTCAGGAAATTTTCCTAAACAATCCTGTTTAAGATCCAGTCAATACCATTAACCTGAAATTCTTCTCCTTCATCTATTCCTATGATATGTAGATTTGGTCTTTTCGTAGTGTGCCAAATCTCTTGCACATTGCATTCCTGTGTTTTTTTAAAAATTTTCCATCATCTTTGCTTGAGAGATCCAATATTTCAACTTTATCCTCCAGAGTTGATATTCTGTTTTCCATTTCATTCGTTCTAATGGTGAGGCTTTCCCCTGTTGTTTCAAGTTGATTTACTGAGTTTTGTACTTCCTTCTTCATTTCTGCCTGAGTTTTCTTCAGTGTTTCTATCTCTTTTGTGAAATCATTCAGAAGTTTATCTCTATTTTATCCCTATCTTCTTTTCTTTGATTTGTTTGTTCATGTATTCTTTAAATTCATTGAATTCCTTGATCAGGTATATGAGTGTTCTTTTAAATTCAGTGTCCTGGGTTATCTCTGGGGTGTTCTCCTTATAGAACTCTTCTACAGGACTGGTGGAGTTTGGTTGGGACATAGTGTTTTGGCTTTCCATTTTATTGTTCTTTCATTGTGATTTTGGCATGTGATTTTCTTTTGTTGTTTATGATTCTGACATGAGAATTAAGTTGAAGTATGCTTCTTTTTGTTTTATCGGGGTGGCTAGGTCCTTTCCTTATTGGTTATGTAATGCTTGTTATTACAGGTTTCATGTTTGCTCAGGTTTATTTTGGAGGGAACTGAAGGCTTCAGGTCAGCTAATCAGGAGCACCCACAGAAGCCCACATCAAGTTCTAATCAGATACACTCAGGCTTCTTTCTAAGGTTTGGACTCCTATTATCAGAGACTCAGAGAAAATTTGGAAAATTTCCTAAGGCGGGGTGGGGGGGTGCATCTCAGTTGGTCTGCTGTGGTCTCAGCCCCTATGCCAGAAGGAGGTCAGAATCGAGCACTCTCTGGCAGTCTGCCGCTACACCAATTCATTCACATTCATTTTAACTTGAGTAATCAATACATCTTTGCAAAGCTTTGGTACTTTGTTCATACAAAACCTTGATAAGGTGAGAAAATAATTTGCTTTCTGTTTCCTCCCACAACAGCGTGGAAATTTACAGTCACTGTGACTTTAACATTGAACTCCGTGACAAGGATTCTTTCTTTATGCTTTCAGAATCTCCCCTGTAGGAGGACAAGAGAACGCTCATGTTCTTCACTGTTGATGAAGCCTTTCAATCAGAATGTGTGAGGATGAAGTAAGCTATAATATCTAGATTCTGGGGCCTCTGCTGCTTTGGTTATTATGATCACATCTCAAAAGTGATATTTGATACTCAGTCATGGCTTAGAAATGCGTGCTAGGACACTGGGCCCAGCAAGTTTTTATTTTCTTTGGCCATTGAATACAGCTTTATATGGACAATTTTGCTCACTTTTTCTCTAGCTACAATGTTCTTTTTTCTTACTCTCATATATATATATATATATTTAATTGCATCCTTAGATGGGCCTTTCTTGTTTTTTCTATGTAAAATGATACCTATGAAAATAACATCTCTCTCATCTTAAAAGGTAAAAGAATGGTGCCTTTTGCAAACAAATACATGTGACCATTTTCGAGGAACACAGATTTAGGCTAACCCAAAAACATAGTTCTATTGTGGTAACAGATTTTTATATTTTGCATGTGTATATGTATGTATGGTTCATATACATATGTATGTGAGTGTGGGCACTTGCATGTGTGTGGTTATATATTTGTGTGCATAGATGTGAGTCCTCAAAGTTGACATTGAACATCTTTGTTGATAGCTCTCCTCTTTCTTTACTGAGAATTAGTCTTTCACTGAACTAAAGCTTTTCAATTCCTGCTAGTCAAGTGGTCTAGCTTGATTTCTTTTTGCTATAATAAAACACTGACCAAAGCCAAATTGGGGAGAAAGGGTGCATTTATTTCATCATATACCACATAGTCCATCATCAAAGGAAGGCAGGAACTTGAAGCAGGAATCTGGAGACCAGAAAATGAAGCAGAGGAATGCTGCTCACTGGCTTGCTTCCCTGGCTTGCTAGGCTAATTTTCTTATATAGTCCAGGCCTACCAGTCCAGGGATGGAACCATCCACAGTAGGCTGGGCCCTCCTATATCAATTAACAATTAAGAAAATGCCTGACAAACATGGCTACCAGCTGATTCAGTTTCCTTGGAGGAAAATCCTCAGTTGAGGTTCCCTCTTCAGACTTGTCAAGTTGACAACTGAAGCTAACCGAACTTCTAAATAGTCAGTTTGCAATGATGATCTCTTGTAGCTGCCTCCTAAGTAATGGCACAGGCAGCCACCAGACCTGTTTGGATTTCACAGGGGTTCTGGGGATTCAGAATCTTTGTCTCACGCTTTCAGGAATAGCACTTTATCCAAAGAGCTGTGTACTCAGACCCCATGTGATAACAATTTAATGACTATAGATCTAGAACAGAGAAGGTCATAAATCAAGGTACTTTGAAATGCAGTGATAGAGATAATAGATAGGCACATTATAGCAAAGTCAAGAAATTTCTTTTATAGTTCTCAGATACGGTCAGATGACAGTCTTAGGTTCTGGGTTCAGGAACACTACTGGCATGTAAATAGATTCCAAAAGATTTACCTAATAATCACAAGGATTCAGATATAATCAAATGTGGGCAAGGCATAGATATTAAGAAGGCTAAAGATATTTTGGGAGTACATCTGCAACATTCAAATTCTTTACAATTAAAGTAGTTCCACTGGATTAATCAGCCTTGTAAAATCATTAACTCAGGTTACTTTAATAGAATTTGCCTTTCACAGAAGTTTTTAAATATTTACTTATATGAAATTACTTTATTGACCA
>NW_008360315.1:4238719-4250736 GCF_000622305.1 Nannospalax galili | reverse complement strand
ATCTAAATTAGAATCATCCTCAGTACCTATATGAAGCCTGTATAGTAACACGTCTGTAATTCCAGTGCTCCTGCAGCATGATGGGAGGTGGAGACAGTAGAATGCCTGGATATGTGCAGTCCAACTAGCCAGGAGTATGCAATGTCCAATAACGCAGAGACATAAACAAACTGGAAGGCAATGAATACACCTGAGGTTGTCCTTTTGGCCTCCATACACGTGCCAGGGTAAGTGAATGGCTACACCACACACATTGAGACCCTCCCACACACACATACACACCCAAACCCACATGTAACTAATAAAGAAGAATGCAAGAAAAGTACATCAATATAGAAAATTAACTTTCAAATATGAAATCACAGTTATTCATAATGACAAATACCTGTAATTTCAGGTGGTAAGGCAGAATCCAAAACACACACACACACACACAGAGAGAGAGAGAGAGAGAGAGAGGAGAGAGGGAGAGAGGAGAGAGAGAGGGAGAGAGAGAGAGTCACTTTCTACCTTCCCAGCTTCCAGGTTTAGGTTTTGTCATGAGTTTTACCAAACCTAAGAGTTCCCTAACCCCAACAATACTTGTCAGATATACCAACTTCTGGACCTACCTCTCGTCACAACCCCCACATCCCTGTACATTTCAGAATTGCGAGTTCCCTGGCCCTAGCATTCCAAGTCTGCCACCCTAATGCCCTGGTCTAAACTAGGTCAGACTACTCTCACACTGGCCCAGCTTATTTAGTGCTATAGAACCTCCCCTAACCCTTGCTGCAGTTCTCACACTCCCAGGCATAACTGTATTGTGCCAGTCTGTTATTCAGATGAGTCAAGAGTTATATTTGTATACTTCTTTGTTTAGATGGAATTAGAATCAGCCCACCCCACCACCCAATATAACAACACTCAATTGCCACTCACCCATTTACCTAATAGCCTACTTGCCCACCTCACTGCTCTAGGACCACGTAGAGCCTCTCCTAAAATGCCAGGTTCAGAAATTTCACTTTTCCCTAGCTAAACTAGGGAAAGAAAACATCACTGATAGGATTATTCCAGATTCCCAGGTCCCACAGCAAATAAATACATTAAAAAACAACAAAATGAATACCCAAGACAATGTGTCTCCTCAAGGAAGTAACATCACTGTTGCAATGATCCCCGAGAAAAGTAAAAAAGAAACACAGCTGATGTACAAGACAATGAAGTCAAAATAGCAATTACAATTATATTCAAGGGATTAAAAGAAGATGTGAATAAAAGACTGATGAAGAATAAGAAAAACACACCTACAGTTGAATGGAATAAATAAAGCTATTTAAGATACAAAATAAGAATTAAATGAAGAAATCGTATCTCTGAAGGAAAGCCAAACTGAAATAAAACTCAAAATAAAAACTGCACAAGGTCAAACTCTTCAGAGAAAAGCTTCACCAATAGATTGAGTCAAGTGGAACAGAGACTATCAGATCTCAAAGACAAGGTAGAAAAAATGGATCACTTAGTCGAAGAAAATGCTAAATCTAACATAATGAAAGAACAGAACATACAGGACATCTGGGACACTATAAAAAGACCAAACCTACAAATCATAGGTCCAGGAGAAGGAGAGGGAACACAGTTCAAAGGTACAGAAAATAGTTTCATCAAAGTCATAGAAAAAATATTCAAAATCTAAGGAAAGAGATACCTATCAAGCTGCAAAAGGTATACAAAACACAAAGTAGGTGGGACTAGGAAAGAAACTACTCACAATATATAGTAGTTAGAACAGTAAATATACAGAACAAAGAAAATATATTGAAAACTTCAAAAAAGAAAGATGGTTTCCCCTCAGAATTGTAGCTGACTTTTCAATGGAGAATATGTAATCTGAAAGGGCTTTGACTGATGTTCTACAACACAGATGCAAGCCCAGACTACTATATCCAGCAAGACTATCAGCTGTAAGCAAAGCAGAAAAACTTTGCATGATAAAACCAGGTTTAAGGAAAGGATGTCCACTAAGACAGGTCTACAGTGGATACTAGAAGGAACACTTCAATTTAAAGGGAGGGTTAGACGCACACAAGAGGACACAATGAGAAAACAATTCCAGCATCATCAAACAAAAGATACCACAGAAAACAATACCATAACAACATAAGAAGACCTAATAAACATTGATCAGTAATAACCCTCAATATTTTTGGTCTCAATTTCCCAATAAAAAGACAGAGAATAACTCACTGAATTAGAAAACAGGATCCACAAGTTTACTGTTTCCAAGAAACATACCTCACCAATAATGATTGACATCACTTTAGAGTAAAGGATTAAAAAGAGATATTACAAACAAATGGAACTAAGATACAAGTAGCATATCTATTTTATTAGCTTACAAAATATGTTTCAAACTAAAATAGTTGTAAGATATAGAAGGACTCTTCACACTCATTAACAGAAAAATCGACAGAGGATACCAAAATCCTAAACATATATGCCCCAATGAAAATGGAACCTAGTTTCATAAAAGAAACATTATTAAATCTAAAATTACATATTGACTCCAGCAAGTGATAGTGGGTAACTTCAGAACCCCATTCTAAATAGTAGACAGGTTACCCAGACAGAAACTGGAAAGAAAATCTAGAGTTAAATGATATTACAAATCAAATGAGCCTAATGAATATTTAAAGAACATTCCACGAAAATACTAATAATACACTTTCTTATCTGTAGCCCATGGAACTTATGCCCCAATAAAATATATATTTGTATACAAAAGAAACGTTGAAATTTTAAGAAAATTGAGAAGATGTTGTATGCTCTATGACCATACAAGATTTAAAGTAGATTTCAGCAACAATAAATTTGGAATAATATAGAAATTCTGTGCCAGCCTGGTTTACATAGTGAGTTCAAGGCCAGCTGGGGCTACTGGGAGACACTGCCTCAAAAAGATCAAAAAAAAAAAAATTCAGTGCATCTCAATTTTTGGAGCCTCCAAGAGCTCTACATGCCCACTACAGAGCTTTCACAGATTTTAAAAGTGACATTAAAAAATTGCTGTGAGGGACATTCACAGAGTTTCTCCATGATAGTAGAGCCATCTACACAATGGTGGCAACTGGAAGCCTATGAGGAATTCTGCTGCAGGGCTTGATTTGTCCAGACTCCTCATGGTTTGTGCAGTAACTTCTAAAATAAATGCAGGTTAAAACAATTAACTTTAATTTCAGTTATTGATTACAGTCAGGATTGGGCAGACAATATAATGTTTGGCATTAATTTCATGATTATTCATCTCTAAATACAGATCTGCACTATTTATTATTTAGTTTGAGGATGACAAACGCAATATCAAATTTTAAATTCTTAAATTTTTTTCTCCATATCATTCCTTGGATTAACATTACCTTCTGGCTCCCTGGAATATAGTCCCTCCTTGTTCTGTTTTTTTCCTTTCTTACTGATGTTCTTATTAGTTTTATTCAGTGAGCGATGAACTTATAGTCTTCTCTTTTCTCATCATGCTTCTCTAGTAGTAATATTCTTCTGGAACTATTTTCAGTCAAGCAGTGAAGTGTTCCTAAACTGATTTTGTTTCAGCTTTGGGTGCATGTGCCTTATGGACAGTGTCTCAGGCTTTCTGTAACTACTGAGGACATTGTAACTGTAATAAGAACAGAGTCCATCAGTATACTTCACAGTGGTTCACTGGTGTATACTGCTTCTTAGTGGTTCATATGAACATTAGCATTCTTTCTTTTTTCATTTGTTAAAGCAGATGCCAATACATGAGGTATTTACTTGCTATAAGCGTGTTGATAATGCAAGGACAACTTTTTGTTGTGCTGTGTTTTTTTTTAAATTTATTAATTGGTTCTTTGAGTATTTCATAACACGTGTTTTGATCATACTCACCCCCAAATCCTCCAAGTTTCACTACTCCTTCTCAAATTGGGTGATTTAGTTATGTATTTAAATTTTTTTTATTTGTCTCTAGTCTATGTGTTTAGAATTTAGCCTACATGTGTGTCCAGGTTGCCGAATACTCACAGAGACCAGAAGAGGGCACCACGTGTGGGTGGGAAACCCCAATCTTGTCCTCTGGAATCACAGTCAGTGCCTTAATCACTGAGCCATTTCTCCAGGCCCTAATTAGCTATTTTTAAAAGCATATTTTATATGCATTTCTATACAGAGAAATACATTTATACTGAAGTATATATAAAGCATAAATGCATTTATACTCAAGAAAGGGGCTGGGGAGATGGCTCAGCAGTTACGATCACTGACTGCTCTTGCAGAGGACCCGGGTTTGGGTCCCAGCACCCACATGGAAGCAAACAATCATCCCTAACTCCAGTTCCAGGGAATTCTATGCCCTCTTCTGACCTCTGCAGGTGTTGCACAAGGTGCCCTTATATTTATGCAGGCCATACACTCACACACATCAACATAATAAACAAGTTAAGTTATTCAACAGGGAAATACTGAAGAAAAGTGTTCAATAACAAAGTTTATTAAATACAGTTCACGAAATCACATTGATAAATGCCTTGTAAGAAATCCTTCATAGAAAATACAATGTTTAATTTTTATTTAGGAAGACTAAAGTTCCTCCTTGAATATAGCTTTTGATAAATAGTTACATTGCATTGAAACATGATTACAAAACAGAAGTAGACATTGGAAATTTTGAATTTATAAATTGTAACTTGGAAGTTCCTCTGACCTCCTTCCCATGCTCTGCGGAAGGACTCAGCCAGGGGACACCCATTACCTCTCCCACCCAATCAGTTGACCCTGGCTGAACGAAGGGGAAGGGCTAAGAATATATAAACCCAGAAAACCAGGAGGAAGCTCTCCTGCCATTTTTGTACGGCTGTCTAGATGCTATAAGATTTATGTTTGGGTGTGGACATTCCAGCACAGCTGTGAATGGGTGGGGGGTGCGCCCACGCTTCTGTAAAGTAGACCAGCACCCCAAGCTCAGTTAGCAAGTCCAATAAACTTGTTAGGATTTTGCAAATGGAAGTTTGAAGAATTCTTGTCTCAGATTGTCATAGGAGGGGAGGAGGGAACCAGACATCACGTGCACCTTCCAGCAGTGAATTTGACTTTACATAAATATTGCAGTTAAATGCAGGCTGGCACACAAAAACCTCTTTATTTTTGATATCTCAAAACTATTCACAAATATTATATGATTATAGAGTTATATAAAAATACCATGATAATTAAATTTCCAATATAACAGAAATTCATACCACAAACATATTTCTGATCTATTTTCCCCTTATAAAAATATTGTCTGTAGTATCCTTTATGTCTAATCTTCCTTGGTGAAAATTTAAAGTTCAAGACTTTATTTGAATACAAATATAGAATGATTCTGAGTTAATTGTTATTCATTCTGTGGCATCAGCTTTAAAAATATTTCTCCATTCTATAGTTTATTAGTAATGCTAGGCTTGTGTTGTCTCTTAGACCTGTTTTTTTTTTTCATTTTTTAACATCAAAAGCTAAGATAAAATACTTTTCAAAACCATTTACCACTATATTTATTCTAAAACATCCCTTTTTTTGTATGCACTGAAACTTCATATGCTTTATTAAAGTCTAAGAAGCAAGGTCAAGAATGACTGTCAGTAGCTAATGGAATGAAAAGGGGTTTTCAGTAAATATTAGAACAAGAATGAGGGGAGGAGTCCTCAGGGCCTCAACCTAATTTCTTCTGACCAGAGGCAATTAAATATAGAGGATGATATTGCTGTGACCTCAAGACTGGAGCCAGAAAAAAGAGATCTTTTTTTTTTTTTGAGATCTTCTGTGCTTACCTTGTTCAGAGTGAAACGTGGACTGGGGAATTGCTGTCATGAAGAGGCAGGAAGAATTCAGTTCATATTTTTCCTAAAGATTTTAACTTGGTGATTTTATTTGGAATTTTGCTTTTCAGCATTGGGGACTGAACCTAAAATATTACATAGACTAGGCAAGCACTCTCCTGCTGACCTGTGTCCTTGTCTCTCATTTACATTATCTATCTGTCTATCTATCTATCTATCTATCTATCTATCTATCTATCTATCTATCTATCTATCTGTCCTGTCTGCTGTCTGTCTGTCTGTCTGTCTGTCTATCTATCTATCATCTATCTATCTATCTATCTATCTATCTATCTATATCTATCATCTATCTATCTATCATCTATCAATCATCTATCATTTATCTATCATCTATCTTCTATTTATTTATTTGTTTGTTTGTTTATTTATTTATTTGTTCATTCATTTGAAACAGGATTTTCTAACAGGCTACCTAGGCTGGCTAGCATTCTACGTACTAATTAGCCCAGTGATTATGTTCTAAGAACTGAATAGAACTGAAGAGTGATTCACCAAATAACCTTGAAGGATTTAACTTAAAGACTGAAACATGTTCACTATGGTGATTACAGCATTTGGTAAATTTATTATTAACATATTAATAACATGTGTTTTAAAATGATTCTTCTTTTAAATTAGTTAAAGTTACCATCCATTAAAATCTCAACATAAGATTGCCTTCATTTTTTAAATGTTTTAAATTTATTGTGTGTGTGTGTGTGTGCGTGTGTGTGTGTGGCATGCCCCATGTGTTGGGGCCAAAACACCACTTTGGAGACATAGTTCTCAACTTCCACTTTCATTGGGTCGCAGAGAATGAACTTAGGCACTTAGGCTTAAGTAGCAGGTGCCTTTATCAGTTGAGACATTTCACCAGCCCAGATCCTCTTTACAAAAAAATTGTAAAGGATAATATAAATACCTGTTGAATTATTCATGACATGGGATTAACCATTTTTTAAAATAGTACCATTTATTTTCTATTCTAATCTCTATTACAAAAGAAATTTCTTTTAATGTTATATTGACATATTATGCATATGAAATTATTTTGTTTTATCACATGTCTACTTTCCCTGCCGTACCTAGGTCATTTTCGATTCTCATAGTAATTATTTAAAATATTATTTCAAGTTGTTGCATAATACTTAATCAAATTGATATAACTACATATGCTCTCCTCACATTGACCTTTCCTGTTTATTAATGTTAGATTTTGCAATTGGTACCATGGTATGAATTTACTGAATAGTTTGTTTCTGTATTAGTTACTTTTCTCATTGTTATACCTCACAAGAAGCAGCTTAAGGGAGGACATGTTTATTTTGGAGGATACAGTTCATGATGCTGGACAAGGTACAGGAGCAGTCACTTGGAGCAGTTGCTCACATTGCATCATCAGTCAGGAAGCAGGAATCGGTGAGTGTAGATGCTTCACTTCCTTTCTTTCTACTCACTCTTGGAACCAAGCCCAAGGGATGGTGTCACTCATATTCAGAGTGAGCCTTCCTTCCTCAGCTAGCCCAAAGTAGATATACATTTACAGGTATACCAGAAGTTTGTCTTTTAAGTCATTCTAGAGTCTATCAGGTAGACACTCAATATTAAGCAGTTAACCCACATAATCTCTGGTCATTATTTTAACTTCCCCAAACAGAAGCCAAATGTTTAGCAGCATGTGGCTGAGTCAACATTGCTTTTACCACAGACTCTATGAGAGGCTTATATTCCAAGTGTCCTAGTGATAAGATACAGAAGAAACACTTGGCCTATGTGCGGTGGGCTGAACTTTGCTCTGCCAAGTTTGTCTGCGAAAGCTTTAACACTCAGCTTGACTCCAATTGAAATCTGAGTCTTCAAAAAGGAAATTCAGTTAAAATATGATGAGAATAGGTTTCATGACGAGTAATTTGGGACAGGAGGCAAATATTGATGGGCCATATGAAGACACAGAGGACACTGAACAAGCCCAGGAGAGATGTCCCAGCAACAAGCAAACCTACTGACACGTTCAGCTTATGCATCTAATCTCTAGAATTGTGGAGTCCTAGAAAAGTAACATTCTGCATACACTGAGAAGTGAGACACATGTAGTTTTCATTCTTAGTTTCTGTGATATGTGTTTGTTATAACAACTGGCATTGCTAACACCAGTATAGAATTGTGTTCTAGACTGATAGAGAGGAGCAATTTTTCCTATCACACTTTTATGCTTTTTATCACCCGAAGAAAACAAGAAGAAAACTTGTGATTGTCAATTGGCCATTTGTGGTATGTTTTGTTTCATTAATTTGTCTATTAATTGTATAAATCTGTTGAGTATTAGTCTTCAAAAATTCACCTTTAGTCTAAGGGTTTTGCTGTTGCTCTTCATGACAGCCCATTTTTTAAATTTTTTATTTATTATTTATTTATTTATTTATTTATTTATTTTTATTTTATGTGTATGAGTGTTTTGCCTGCATGTCGGTAAGTGCACCCATGTTGTGCAATGCACAGTGAGGAAAGGAGAGGCTGTTGGATCCCCTGGAACTGGAGTTAAAAACAGCTGTTAGCTGCTATGTGGGTGCTAGGATTTGAATCCAGGTCTTCTGCAAGAACAGCCATTGTTCTTAAATACTGAGCCATCTCTCCAGCCCCGAGGGGACAGCCCATTTTTATCGTGCAGAAATTAAGTTATAACATAAAAAAAGTATTTTAATTGACTTTTGCAACAGTGTCTGTATGATATCATTCATGGCTTTATGATAAAACATCGTTCCATGCCTTGAAATTAAATAAATGTATGTCTTTACTTTATCATTCTTTTTATCTTTTGGAGACAGGATCTCCTGTAGCCATAGTTGGCCTGGAACTTACTATATAGACCAGGCTGGCTCATTCTCACAGAGATCCGTCTGTCTAAGTGCTAAGATAAAAAATATGTGCTACTATGCCAAACTTTTACTTTATAGTTTTATATCTCCTTCCTATATTCCTTCTGGACTTTATTTTGTAAAAGCTATGAACTCTCATCCTTTTATTTTTATTCCATTCTATATTATTATTACTATATTATGTATTAAGATGCTTCAAAAATTTTACTGACTAATTCCATTTAAATTGTTGTTTTTATCATATGCTTAATACATAATGACTTCATAAGTTCTGACCTTTCTCTTCTGACACAATACCTGTGTTTACTGCTACACGTCTTTTTTATGTATTTTACATTTGTAAGATTATCATGATTTTCAGTTTAAAATATCCAATGTCATATTTCAAGTATTTATTGACTTTACTATATACTATGATTCTTAATGAAATTGATGAAATTTGTCATCTAGCATAAGCCCCTTGGGATTTTCATTTTCATTATTTTTCTGGGATAGTCATCAGCTTGGAGAATAAAACACAAAACACAAACAGGCCCAACAGGAACATATTTTTAGTATTTTATCCTACTCATATTTTCCCTTTCATTTAAAATAAATTTTATAGTTTTTATTTATGTATTTTTTGCTTGAGATTTTTTATTTGGATTGCATTTGGATTTTTATATGATTTTTGAGGTAGTTTCCACATATTTTTAAAATCACTCTTGATCTTAAATATATTTGAACTCGGTTAAATAATTCTTTGATATGTGGTATTTTGGTAACTGTTTCCATGTTTATTCAACAATTCAACAAATACTTTTCTAAAAGTATTTTATTTTTATTTGTGGGTAGTGTGTGTGTGTGTGTGTGTGTGTGTGTGTGTGTGTGTGTGTACTTGTATATTGTTGCCCATGGAGACTAGAACAGGATGTGACATCTCCTGTAGCTGGATTCACAGGAGGTAGCAAGCTTCATCAACTGCTTAACATGGGTGGTAGGAAACAAACTCAGCTCTTCACAAACATTATATGCTCTTAGCCACTGAGTCATCTCTTTAGTCCCTCAACAAATATTTTGAATCCCTAAAATGCTGCACAGAAAATATTATCACCCAAAGTTAATGAGAATTACATTGGGAAAAAGTTGAGTGTTAGTTTTGTCATATAAATTCTTTCCATGTGTTTGCTCCACAAGTCTTATTGAGATAAATTTGATTAATAACAGTTAGGCTTAAAGAAAGTAATGTGATATTTGGATACTCATATACTTTGTGAATGGATTACAAGCTACTCCTCACACTTAACAACTCACATTTGTTTCTATTTTTCTATTTATTGCGATGAGAACATATGATAGCTAGCCTCTTGAAAATTTTCAAATACACATATACTTACAAAACCTTACAGAGAATATTTAAAATTATAAATGCAAGAAGAGGCAAAACAATAAATGACTCATAAATCAAGGGGAATCTTAAGTGGCTATGATGAATCTTATGCACTAATAAATCAGAGATAGAGATCAACCAAAATTTAAATACTTTATCATTCCATTCATATAAAATTTAAATTTGGGAACTCTATAGAAACAGAGAGCACATCAAGGACTATCTAGAACGGAGGGAAATGGATACCCTTGAATGATAAGGGATTATTAGATAAGGGCACCAGATCCCTTTTGGGAAGGATAAAAATGCTATAAGATTGGCTGTGATAAGTTTTGTGTATACTTATTATATTAGTTAGTTTTCTATTGGTGTGACAAAACACCATGACCAAGGTAAATTACAGAAGGAAGACTTTCTTTGGCTTATGATTTCAGAGGGATTAAAAACCATAATAGTCAGGGAGGCTTGGTGGCAGAGATGGCCAGTGCAGAAATTCAAGTGATCATATCTTCAAACAGGCACATGAAGTAGAAAGTGAATGGAAATCTGGTAAAGCTTAAAATTTTTAAATTCCCACCAACTCATACCCAGTGACATGCTTCCTCCAGCAAGTCCACACCTCATTAAAAACTCCCAAACTCGAGCCATTGCCTGGGAACAAAATGTCTGAATACTTGGAGCCCATGAAGAAGAGTCTCATTCAAACCACCATACTTAACATACAAATGTTTAAAAAAATCACTGAAGTAAAACATTAAATAGGTAAGTGGGATAATATGAAACTGGATAATCAAAAAAAATTCTGTCAATTTTCTAATTCCTGCCTTAGTTACATCAAGAAAAACAGAGTATATGAAATCACAAATTTCTAAAATTTTAAGAAATTTTTATTTGTCAATTTGGAAAGTCAGGTGTTACAGAAGAAAAAAGAAACAAAATCACTCCTGTACTGTGAGTTTCTTTTTGAAAAAGCTGAAGATCTGGTATATTACATCAGGAAGATATCATGACATCCAAAAGTTAACAAAATTCTTGGTCGAAATTAGAAGAGAAATGCAAAATGACCTGGTGAGTAAGCAAAAAGTGGCAGAGATGAGTAAGGTAGAGAGGGGAGTAGTGGTAGAAATAAACATTCATGAATTCCCAAATGGTGAAGGGAGAGGCAGAGAGTTATAATCTTGCACTCTGATGATTTTGCTGAAAAATGCTAATGAGCATATATGTTGAATGATTCAAATGAGTCATTTATTTCACTTTAATTAGTAACTGCTTGTATTTATAAATATAAACCAAATGAGTTTGATGGAAATTAGTTGCAGTAATTCTGAGCAGTTGCCTCAGGTAATGTAATTTCATTTTTCAAAAGGAAATCTCATTTAAAAAATCAGTTTGGAAGAAAAATTTGTGCTTAACTGGGGTGGGGAGGGGGTTGGAAAAGACTTTATATTATATCCATAGGACCTCAGCATAAAAATATTGTAATATTTAATGTTCCTGTTGCTGGGAAAAAATATCATGACAAAAATAATAATAATCCTTGTTCATCAAGAAAGGATTATTTTGTCCTGCAGTATGAGAGCACAGTCCACCATCACAGAGAAGGCAAGGCTGCATGAAATTGAGACAACTGATTAAAATGTGCCATTGTCAAGAAAGAGAGCAATGACTGCTTGTGGCAACTTAAATTATCTTTCTTACTGAGTCTGGGAACCAAGCCCATGAAATGGTACTGTCCATTTTAAGGTGAGGCTCTCCACCTCAATTAATCTAATATAGAATTTCAGTTTTAGATCAGAGGTTTTCTGTCTTTAGTAATTTTAGATCCTGTCATGTTGACAATTTCAACCATAACAAAGATCTACGCCTATTGATCTGTGATTGTACAGCACATATATATAT
>NW_008360315.1:4234666-4238675 GCF_000622305.1 Nannospalax galili | reverse complement strand
ATTGTGTGTGTTAGCATCCTATAATTTTAAATTTCATATAGTCAAGTAATTTACCAGTACACAGAAGAACTATTTATTAAATTGCAGGAAGCTTTCTAATGTGTTGTATTTATCTGTTGGCCACTGTTGTCATGACAATACTTTCTGAGCAAAAAGGTGTTGAGAAGCTGTGACTACCCACTGTTTCTATGTGTTTGTAAGGGAACAATATTGCTAAATTGTAAGCATCATAGATGGCCTTAAGTTCAAGAAATTCTGAAGATCTTTATGCCAGTTTGAAGCAAATTTGTATTTTTAATATATATATATATATAAGTATAAATGAGAATAGGATTAATTAGCACAAGGGCTGGAGACATGACTCAGTGGTTAAGAGCACTGGCTGCTCTTTCAGACGATGTGGGTTCAGTTCCCACCACCCACACAGTCCAGATAATCCAACAAACTTTTCTGACCTGATCGTTATGCCAGTTTGAAGCAAATTTGTATTTTTAATATATATATATATATAAGTATAAATGAGAATAGGATTAATTAGCACAAGGGCTGGAGACATGACTCAGTGGTTAAGAGCACTGGCTGCTCTTTCAGACGATGTGGGTTCAGTTCCCACCACCCACACAGTCCAGATAATCCAACAAACTTTTCTGACCTCCACTGGCATTATATTGACATGAGTGCACTTACAGACATGCAGGTGATACACTCATAGACATAAAAGAAAAATAGTAAATGCATTATTTAAAAAATAAAGTGTAAGTCTAATACAGAATATGGTTAATTCACAAGCCAAGATAGGAAAAGGCATAGATATACAGAAAAACGGAAAGGAAACATGGATGTAAAGAAAAGAAAAACCCAAAAGAGGGCAATACTAGGGAACTGATGTTACCAATGGGTAGGTGGGGAAAGTGGGGGTGTTTGGCTAGGAGGGGAGTTGGGAGGGACACCAAAGGAGACAAGGTAGCAGAGGAGGGAACTCGGGACAGGCGTGATGGTCAGAGACTAGTGTCATTGAGGGGAGAGTGAGAGCACTTGGACTGGGGAAAGAGGAGGGAGAACAGATGTGGGGTAACAATGTAGAGATGAATGGATCTTAGGGGGTTAGGGAAGCCAGAGGGAAATGTGTTGTCTTGGAAACCCACTGAGAAATGCACATACAGTGTCTGAACATTAGGGCATTTGTACATCAGGGGACAAGGAGCACAGTGCCAGACTGGAGAGACCTACCTTGGAGTGGTTGGTTAAAGTGATCCCA
Source organism: Nannospalax galili (assembly GCF_000622305.1). Lineage (NCBI taxonomy): Eukaryota > Metazoa > Chordata > Mammalia > Rodentia > Spalacidae > Nannospalax > Nannospalax galili. Next base: position 4,237,417 of record NW_008360315.1, on the reverse strand, counting down.
AAATAACACAGGCTATTGCCAGAGATCATGGTTATCTCCCAGAGCAGGAAGAGAAGACCCTAACTGCTGAAGACAGGACATAATTCGAATACAGGACTTGGAGCAATGGAGTAGAAACTCATTTGGAAGCCTTCTACCTGAAGTTTGGCTCTCATAGTTCTAGAGGATACTTTGCAAGCTAATAAGGGAGAAAATCAGTCAATGGTTCAACCCAGCCCTAAATCCAAATAACTACAATGACTAGCCCTGCACATTACCTCTATTGGTGCAGTAGAGGCACTGTTATCTAGGGGGTAATCCACAGCTATCTAATTGGACTTAAAGTTTTCTCAAAGGGAGAGAGCTCATGGGTGACACTGTAAACATAGTCAAATACAGATTGCTAGGGAGGTTAGATCTTAGAGAAAACCCTATCCCTGTTACATCTCTAGACAAATGAAATGTCTTACCGTATGCTAAATACAGATCCTTGTATTTACAGACAAGTACGCTGTGCACCATGCATCAAAGTAGCTTCATTTGCAACAGACAGACGCTACTGCAGAGTCCCACAGTTGATCAGACACAGAGAATATATATCTGAGAGATGCCCAGTCCTAGATGACATATCTGTAGCTGAAACTCTATACTCAAGGCACATGGAACATAGCGGAATGGAGCAGGGGAAGTAGAGAGAATGCTCAATGAAACATCCTCATACAACAGAATGTGGTGCACACAGATGGCTACAGCTGACCAAGTGTTTTTTTTTTATTTTATTTATTATTTTTATTTTATGTGTATTGCCTGCATGTACAAAAGTGCACTCAGGTTGTGCAATGCCCACAGATATCAGAAGAGGGTGTCAGATCCCCTGGGACTGGAGTTATGGACAGCTGTTAGCTGCCATGTGGGTGCTGGGATTCAAACCTGGGTCTTCTGCAAGAACAACCAGTGCTCTTAACTGCTCAGCCATCTCTCCAGCCCCAGTTGACCAAATTTTAAAAAATAAGAGACTGCAGAGTGTGTGTCCCTGGGTAGGAGTCCTATATTAAACCTCCCCAAGCCATGGCTCAGGGACCATTGTGGAAGAGGGGGAGGAAAGATGGAAAGTGCTGGGCTGGTTCATGAACATAGGGAAGCAGAGGCTTTCAGGATACTGGAATCTTGCACATGTGAACTTGTGGCAATGTGGGCATCAAGCACGAGTCCCATGCCAACTCTATCTGACAAGGGCCCAGAGTGGAGGGAGGGAAATGGGTGCCTGGCCATCCCCAGAGTGGAAACTATTGGAGACTGATTACTACTGGGTGAGGGAGAGTACTCATTACTTACGATCTCTAGATGGGCTGACTAGACTCCAGTGCATGAATTTGCAAAGAAGGACATCTGGCTACAAATGCTTAAGTGACTAGGACTTAATATGTATGGAAGAATACATGAGGTCTGAAGGGGTGGGACAGCATGGATGGGGGAGAGGGTCTAAATTTGATAAAGAACTGTTGTATGAAATGTACAAAAACTCAATAAAAAATTAAGAAAAAAAAGAAAAGAAAGCAGGCTGAGCATAGGCCAGGAGCAAGTCAGGAGGCAACATTCTTCCACGGTCTGTGCTTCAGCTCCGGCCTCCAGGTTCTTGCTTTGGATTCCCTTGAAGATGGACTGTGAACTCTAGCTTAATATATCCTATCCTCCACCTACCAAAAAAAAAAAAGAAAAAAGAAAAAAACAGAAAAAGAAAAGAAAAAAAAATCCAGATAATGTCTCATTGATTCTGTTGTAATAGTGTGTCTTTAGTACTAGATGCTTGTGATAAGTTCATGGGAACTTGGCCTGAAGATGGAGAAAGTGAGTGGATAAAGAGATAGTAAGTTAGGAGCAGGAAAAATAAGACTCACTTGAAAACAGAGTGACTAAAACAAGAGTTATGATAAATATGATGGTGATGGTCAATGCAAAGTACTTTCTATCTTGATAATATAGCTAAACCACGCGGCATAAAATCATTATGTGACCTACAAGAGAACACTCATTATTGCTACAACCTCCAAATCTTGAAAATAAAAGGAAGACAGCTATGTCCATCCAAATCATTACTGCAAATGTAGGGCAGTTTTGAGAACTTTACTTTTTACTTTAAAGTAGCATGGTGAACAAAATTTAACATTTTCCTTAAGAATATGGGTTTATATTTTTATACCATCTCTTCAGTTCATGGTCCCATATTAAGCAACAGTACAAGAAAACACTCTTAATTCAACAGAAATTTCAGCAATAGATTGTCTGTGATGCAATAGTTGACCAAAGCAATGCTGTAACAGACAAAATGACAAATATACTTTAATTTGTGATCTAATGTCCTGCTTTGTATTAAAAGCAATGGTATATTTTGTAGATCTTATATACTAAGGTACTTCCATAGTCTGAATTTGTGTTGAATATTTGCATTTTATACCTTGACTGTCCAGCAACTGTTTTCTTCAACAGAGTAAAAATGCTTTCAAATTTATTCTAAGTACATAGGATTTTTAATGGCACCTGAAAAAGACTTCAAAAATGAAACAGAACTGAGCAAGTCAGCAATCATGAATAGAATAAATCAGCATTAAAATTTTATAAATGCATACCTAATTCACATTGCTTTCCTTTAAATAACATTTGCCTTCTTGATGTCCCTGTTTGGGAATTATTTAATGTTTAAATCTATTCAGGGCAAATTGGAACGCTGCTTCATTGAGTGCCCATTTCTAGATTTAAGTTCAGTCAATTGTC
>NW_008360315.1:4229245-4233986 GCF_000622305.1 Nannospalax galili | reverse complement strand
TTTTGAGACAGGGTTTCCTTGTAGCCCCAGCTGTCCTGGAACTCACTGTGTAGACCAGGATGGCCTCGAACTCACAAAGATCCACCTGCCTCTGCCTCCCAAGTGCTGAGATTAAAGGCGTGCACCACCATACCCGGTGGAATAATTTCTAATTAGGTCCATCATTGTGTCTCTGATTTTTCTGGTTCATCTTCCATTTGAAGGATCCTTGTGATGACATTGATCCCACTGTGGAAATTCAGGACATTACTATTTTAAGGTCATTTTTAATAACACCATTTTATTTTGGTAAATCTGTATCTATATGCAAAATTTGCCTTTGCATGTGCACTGTGTGTGTGTGTGTGTGTGGTGTGTGTGTGTGTGGTGTGGTGTGTGTGTGTGTGTGTGTGTGTGTGTGTCTTAATATAGATAGACTATTACTCTTACTGTGGGCAGTAAATGAAAAATCAAGAGCAAATCTAATTCTCATCATTATGATCCCTCACTAACATCTATTGGTCCATCTATGTATGTATGTGTGTATTCTATCTATCTATCTATATGTATGTTCTATCTATCATCTATCTATCATCTATCCATCATCTATCTCTCTATCATCTATCTATCTACCTATCATCTATCTATCATCTATCTATCTATCTATCTATCTATCTATCTATCCTCTATCACCTACCTACCTTCTTTCTATCATCTATCTACCTTCTATCATCTATCTTCTATCAATCTATCTTTTATTGTCATTATTTATAAAAATGTGAATTCAGTATTAGAAGTACACATTAATAAAACAGTCTTCTTATATACAGTAATTTGCATAATAGTAAACCATAGTATTATAGTCCTTGTAATTTATAAAACATATGCCAACAAATTGATTTGAGGCAGTATATAACTGAAAACAATGAACTAAAGAAATAAGTTATAGTTGGGCATCTTGGCACACACCTTTAATACCAGCACAAGGGAAGCAAAGACAGGTGGCTCTTTGTGAGTTTTGGGTCACAATGATCAGCAGAGTGAGTTCAGGGCCAGCCGAAGCTACGTGGTGGGATGCTGTCTCAAAAAAATGTGATAAGTGTGCCAAAGAGTGTAAATAGATAGTTACCAGTGGCCAAGAGCAAAGTACATAATTTTTATCATTTTTTAGAAGGAAGTATTGTGCTACTATTTCATCATTTTGACTGAAGAAGAAATTAATGCATAGCTAGAAACACAGGGAAAGCAAACAGAATAATATAATTAAGAAACCTGAGATATTTAATTAAAAATACCAAATTGTATTTATTTTTAGTTTGTAGAGATACCTATTTGTTATTTTATTTTTATTATTTTTAGTATTTGAGAAACTTATTCATGAATATTTATATTTGAATTATTTCCTCTCTAGAAACTGTTCGAAATCCTCTCACATCTCCCCTACAACCTCTCAACATCTTATCCTCTTAATGCACTGCGTCTAGTTAGTGGTGTTCCTGTTTACATGTGTTTAGGACTGACTACTTGGGATTAGGCAGCATATCAGGGAGTTCATCCCTGGATAAAGCATAGTTTCCTTCCCTTGATATCAATTGACTGCACATAGCTCTTCACCTAGAGTTGGGACCCACAGAAATTTCCCCCATTCACATTGGCATGCCAACTGGTTCTGTCATTATACAGATCTAGTTAGGGTACCATATGTGGAGATTACATGTTTGCAGCTTCCCGTTCATGTGTAGAATGCAGTATCTAGCAGCAAGTATCTTGTTCTCTGGCTTTTAAAATCTTTCCATCTCCTCTTCTGTGACATTCCCTGTTCCCTTAGCCTGAGATGTAGAGGTTGCATTGTAGGTGTATCAGTTAAGCCTTGACATCCTACAGTCAAATATTCTCCACATACTGTCCAATTGTGGAACTTTGTAACATCACACCTATCTGTTGTAAGAACTTTCTTTGATGAGTGTTGAGAGCTGCACCTGTCTATGAACATACATACACACCTAGAATATAGTAAGAAATTACACTGGCCTAGAAAACTGACAGTACTAGTTCCTTTTCTTGGGTCTATGACATTTTCAGCCATATATAATTGTCTATATTTACAGGACCATGCATGGATTACTTTCTATTGCCTGGGCAGTAAGTCTAATTAGATGGCTGTTGATTGCCACCAAGACATAAGTGCCACTATTGCACCAATAGAAATAATTTGCTGCACTGGTCATTACTGTGCTTCATAGACTTTACAGCCAGGTAGTACCATTGATAGGTTTTCTACTCTGGCAACTTCCATAGTATGTTCTGAGAGATAGTATTCAGGGAGGAGGATCCCAGGTCAGCTCTCGCTCAATTTCTCCATGTCCTGTGGCTGAATTATGTGGTGTCTTCAGGAAAAGGGTCTTTTCTTCAAGTTCTGGGAGGCAAAAAATGGCTGAGGCAATAGCATGTATTATTTTGGGAGTCTCTTGGACTACCCTGACCAACAAGAAGAAGGAAGGCTTCCCTTGCCTTGTGCTGTGATTTTTCTTGTATAGTCTTCAGCTATATACATGCATTGATGCATATATTATGTGTATTTTTCAGTAACCTTATGAAATAATTCCTTTCCCTATCATTTTTCACACCACCTAAGATTTTAACTTATCAATTCATTGGTAACTTTTGAATAAAATTCATAGTACAAATCACCATTTTTTTGATATTCCTTTCCCATGTCAGTTTGTTCTGGGGAGCCTCAAACTGTATGCCTGCCTGGCCCATCTTACCCTTACGTAAAATCTAATTTGTATTTAAGTATATTTACATACTCTGAATTGAATTGATTATGAAAACTGTGAATCACTTTTTAGTATAAAAAACATATTTGGTAAACATATTTTTGTCATCTAATACTTTACCTGTTTATAGTAAGTTATTTGTATAGAAATAGAATTCAGATGTTAGAGCAACTTTCAGAGACACCACATGCTAGAAGCTAAAAAAAGTGTAAAGTTACTGTGTTTGTAGATATAATGCCACTCATTGTAAGCGTTTTGAAACATTTTAGGAAGCCTTTGTTATTTCTTTTGGAATGTCTGTAGGACAGGCAATACCTCTATTGCCCCATGATTATAATGTTGCAAAGGCTAGGTTAAGAAACAGTGGACAATGGACACTGAAGCTAAGTTTTACAGGAGAGAATGAGCTTGGAGTAACAGCTGAAAGATAATTCTTTGAAGCTCATCTTAGTGAGAGATCAGTAGTTCATTTAGTTCTGTTTTATGCATTAGACATTTTGTTGTAAAGGTATTATGATGTTTAGTAATAGACCTTAAATCACATCTCATTCCTAAGCGCTTTAGAAGGGAAATCAAGGCTATTATGTGTGTTAATAAAATTTTACATGAGCAGAGGATAAACAGAAAGCCCTTTTTGAGAATTACTACTTACATCCTTAAAAATGTTGTAAGATGTCACCGTTATTTCTAATTCTCAGTTATTTAGCAAGGAGAGGAATAGAGTTGAAAATGTGAGGAACCATACTGTTAGACATTCCCTGAATTACTTCAGAAATATTGTTTTATTTCAACCTGGTAGGGGATTTCAACTTGAATTTCTACAGTTTTCAGAGTGACAGACTTTGTACAAGCATATTTCATTAGCCCACAAACACTGTGTAAAGTTATCTTATATATAGTGTAAGTCTTAAATATGTGGTAAAGTTAGGAAGAAGTAAGATATTAACTCCAAAGACTAGCTAATTACAACAAAGTCTGCTTTGGTATTTTAAATATGTTTGTTTAAAAATTAATTTTTAGTGTGTCCACGTGTATGCCTTATTCTCTGTATGTGAACCACAAACATGAAGATGGCTTTAGGACCAGAAAAGTGTGTCATATCCTCTGGAACTAGAGTTATAGGTCACTGTAAGCTACCCCATATAGGTGGTGGGAATGAACTAGGGTCCTCTGTAAAAGCAGCATGTGTTTTTAACTAATGACCATCTCTCCAGCTGTGTTATGTGACACTATTCCTGGGGATACGTGAATAAACATCTACTCACCCAAGATAAGGAAACAATAATAGACCAAAGTAAGAACACCACCCAAGTCCAACTTGGTGAACCATTGAGTTTTAGTGGGGTTACTTACAGGAAAATGGATCAGCGGTTATGTATAGCAACAGAACGGAGTCAAGGACAGCTGCATCACCAAAGCCACTCCAACATGGTGACAGCTCACAGAAAGGAGACCTGGGGAGCATTGTGCAACCTGAAGTCAGTTCAACAAGTTGCACAGTGTTCTTCCAGGCAGTTCTGCTTGTCTGCAAGCCTAGACAGCTTGACTTGTTGGCGGGTGTGTGTGTGTGTGTGTGTGTGTGTGTGTGTGTGTGTGTGTAGTGAACCTGATTAGTTTCAGGAACTTCCTGAAGCTATCTACTTTCTGAGCTGACAAAATTTCCCTTACTTGGTGGAAACTTTCACCTCCCCTCCAAAAAATCTCTTGTTTAACCACTTATTTAGAATATCCTGAGGTTTACCTTTCTTTAGACTTCCTGTTGTTTACCTTCCTTTAGAACATTCTCCCTCCAAAATGGAAGGCTTTGTCTTAGGGGAAATTATTCTTGTTGATAACTTAATTCACTGTGACTTAGTGTTGATGTGGTTTAAGATTATCTTTTGTTTGACACCAAAGATATTTTTAATGAACTGCTCTCTCCTTGAATTTTGTTAGCTCTTATACCATTGTGAAATAAACAGCAATACATACATACACACACA
>NW_008360315.1:4222449-4229010 GCF_000622305.1 Nannospalax galili | reverse complement strand
CATGTATACAAATGCACACACAATATACACGCAAATATTTACAGATTTTATGTGTAAAATTTAAGAACTCATTTAAGAGTGCTTTATGTTATGCACACCCACTCACTATAACTAGGAAATGCTGTTTATAGCTATTACAAACAGAAATCTATACATCCTTAAAGAGGTAAATAATAGTGTAAAATGCATATAGGGAAGGTGAAATCTTCAAAGATGCCTTAAAACTCACTAGCTGGCATAGTACAACCCTATTTTAACTGTGTATAGAGTGAAAATTAGTTTTATTATTTCTTCTGCAACCTAAGTATATGTTTATAAAGGTACTTCTGATAAAGGGAACATGATTGAGATATAAAATTCAAGTGAATCACATCCAGAAGTTCTATATCTAAACCTGAAATGTACATATGAATTTCTATTCTTTTGTCTATGTTTATATTTATATTTTTAAACTTGTCGTGTTAATGGTTACATCTAATTTTTTTTTAATGAGTGTATTGCCTGCATATATGTGAGTGCACACGTGTAGTGCAATGCTGCAGAGGTCAGAAGAGGGCTTTGGATTCCCCCCAAACTGGAGTTAAGGATGTTCATAGCCACCATGAGGGTGCTGGTTATCGAGCCCGGGTCCTCTGCAAGAGCAGTCAGTGCTTTAAATAGCTGAGCCATTTCTCCAGCCACTAGGTTTATATTTATATCACCATCTATTGTATATGTCTCTGGACTGAAAAGAGAGACTTGGCTTTAATACACAATAAGAAACATTGACCAACAATTTTCCAGTGCTAATGAAAGACATGAAATTATGTATCTGTGGATTCAAGAACCTCAAAAACCAAGAACAAAGCAATTCAGTGAACAAGGAGTAAGCTAACTGGGAAATAAATATACACTAAAATGTATAATATTTCATAGTAAATCTGTGGAAGAGAGAACAAGATAATTGTTTTAAGGGTTCTAATGGCAGAGCAAATATTTATGTTGACTTTTGCAATTATAGCTTGTAAAGACTATAAATAAATATTTTGAGTAAGAAAAGAAAATGCTAATATTATAAAATTAATTTTCAGCAATGAAAGAATAAGCAACACATTTCATGCGGACATATATTGTCCATTAGGATTCAGCAGTTCTCCCCATGACAAGATCAAAACTGACGTATTTACTTAGAAGAACAGTGATTCTGAAGGATATAAGTGATTGTAGCTAGGGCTGGGGGGCAACCAGAAAAAAAAGTATATTGTGGTTTTCTGTGACATTTGTTGAGTGATAGGGCTAAAAAGATGCTCAGGGATTAAGAGCACTAGCTGCTCTTGCATAGGACCCAGTTTTGGTTCCCAACACCCATATGGTGGCTAACAACCATCTGTAACTCCAGTTCCAGGGGACCTGATCCCACCTCTCGCCTCCACAAGCATTTCATGCAATTGTTCCTTTTCTAAATGCTGGCAGGAGAGTCATACATATAAAAATATTTAAATTTTTGAATGAATTCAAAGATATTAATGCATTGTTAAATATTTGGAAATATCTATAAATTTATGACAATAATGCAAAATGGGCAAAATGAATTTCAGGTTTTAGTTAGTTTTATTATATTGAGCAATATTTGGGCACTAAATATGTCAAAAAAAAACTTTTAAAAATTCCTCATCTTATTTTTGTTCCTGGGGATCAAATCCCGAGTCTCATGCCTGCTAGGCAATCATTCTTCCAAAGACCTATGCTTCCAGACCTTAGGTACAAAATAGGAGGAAAGTGATTTTGATCACATAGGTATGCAACAAAAGAATGCATAAATAAGTATTTTAAGGAGAAAAGAATTTAGAGAAATGTTTTCAACAATCCAGTGAAGTTGAAGATAGAGAAAAATTACATTAACATTGCACGAAAAGATACGTGTAAGCCCAACATAACTAATCATTTTAAATATGAAGGGTGAAAATGTCTAGGCAAGAAGTAAAACAGAACATATTAAGAGAAGAAAGCCAACTATAGAGAAAAGCATCGCAAATGAATTCTACAAGAGAAAATAAGTGTTCAAAGACAATAGGAACAGAGACATTAAAAGGCTTCAAGCTTTCCGATGAAGCCCACATGTAATTTGATATCAAAATCTGAAAAGAAAATTACCCACTTTTCTCATATGTCTAGACAAAATAAATAACAAGTATAATATTAGCAAGTTGAACCGAGAAGTAGTAATGACTATTGTAGAGTTTGCTCCAAGAAATTTATAATAATTTAACTAAAGTGAGAGCAATTTATCACTGCTAATGCAACTGAGGCAGTTCACTAACATGAAGGGATACAGGAGAAAGCTTGTGATTTCTACAAAATATTACACTTGAACCAATATCTGTAAGCTGAAGAGTAGAAATTTAATTCAGAGAAATGTATCCTTCCATGCTCTTTGGCCTTTAGCATTCCTGTTAAAAATGAACTTCATTCTGACAGAGCTACTGTATACGTAACTTGATCCTTTCTTGTGCTGCTTTTAATACATTTCTTTTTTGTGAATATTTACAATTTTAACCACAATATGACCTGGGGAGTTTCTTTTCTGAATCTATTTGGAATTCTTTACACCTCTGGTACCTGGATGGGCATCTATTTCCCTAGATTTGGAACATTTTCTTTATGATTTTGCTGAAAAAATATGTCTTTGACATGGAATTCTTCTAAACACACATTTGTAAATTTACTGTTTTCATGGTGCCCTATTAATAATCTTTTTAGAATTTGTCACTTATTTTCACAGAATAATCCACTTCTGTATTCTCAATCTGTGATCAATCTTTTCTACTGGCCAACTTTTCCAGTGAAAAGTCATTTGACTTAGTTTTCTTTATCAGTATTGTTTCAATTTGGTTTTTCTTTATTTCTCTATTTATTGAATTTCATTTTCATACCCTGAATTGACTTCCTTATTTAATTCTGCTGTTTATGTTGTCTTGGAATTATTTTTTAAAAATAGTTTATTTTATGTGTATGAGTGTGAGGCCTACATTCATGTGAGTGCATCTGTGTCATGCAATGCTCAGGAAAGTCACAAGAGGGTGATGAACTCCCTAGAACTGGAATTACAGACAATGGTTGGCCACCATGTGGGTGCTGAACATGGGTCCTCTACAAGAGCAGCCAGTGCTCTTAATTGCTGATCCGTCTCTCCAGCTTCATGTTTTCTTTGAATTCTTTCAGGAGATTGTTTTATGCTCTTTAAATTTGCTCACACATTTATTTTCATCCCCTGGTATTTTGTCTAAATCAATGTCAATGATGGGTTTTTGCTGTGTAATTTGGAAATTCTTGGAGGAAACATTTTGTGTCAGCTGCTCAGGTTATAAGAATTTTTGTTATTTTGTCTTTTTTTTTTTTTTTTTTTTTTCAGAGCTGAGGACCGAACCCAGGGCCTTGCGCTTGTTAAGTTATAAGAATTTTTACATTGGCACTTGCCACCTGGAATTGTTGGTTAAGTATTTCTGCAACATTTGCATCAAGTAAGACTTTGTGATTGTGTTTAGTATTGCGTCTACTTTGTGGGACTTGGCCTGACTCAGTGTTGCTTAAGTTGATTTGTGGAGAAACTCGGTGTTTAATTATGTATGGTGTAGCTGAAGGTTATCTCAACCTGGTTGACACCATGGACTCTGAACTCATAAGCCATAGTCACTGCTGTGCTTCAGGGTGGGGATCTGGGGATCTGGTTACCTCTAACTTCAAAAGCCAAGGTGAGCACAGAGTGTTGTCTGTTTGCCAGGTACGGGTGATTCATCTTTCCTCTCTCATCTCCACTTGGCAAGTATGTGCAGTAGCAGTGTTGTGTACTAGGGGTAAGGGAGAAGTGATGGAATTGGACATGGGAGGAAAGGAGATTTGTAATCTGTTGGACTGGAAAAGTGTGCAGGATCTGGGGATGTCCCCAGAGCAACATGTTTGCAGGGTGGTAAAAATGCATGCAGGAGTATCACTTGAGTTCCCTCTGCATCTCTTGTGCTGTAGAGCAAACCATATAACATATCTTTATGTGTATTCATTATTATCTTTGGGTGTGGGGAGGGGAGTAACAGAGGAATGAGTACCCAGTGTCTAGTCCCGCACCTCTGCCAATGCAGCTCAGAGCCCGCCTTATGAGACTGTGCCACACCCGTAGTCACCTCTAGCATTCTTTCACACCTCAGGGACCAGTGATCTCACCCCAGGTCCATAATTATTAGGCCATTCTGTCCTTGAGCTGCTGCTTGCATTCCCCATGCCATGTGCTCCCCCATGGTTAGAGGCTCTTTTCCAAGATGGCTCCCAGCAGGCCCTCAGTAAGTAGTCCACATCTGTGGCAGGGCCCACCCCTTCAAGGAACAAGCCAATTGGGAGACACAAGAGCCAGAGAGTCCAGGGACCTCTTACATGTGATTACAGGGTGAAGGAAGGACTGCATGGGAAACTGAAGATTTTCAGGCTCTTATGTATCCAGCTGGGTGTTGGCAGGGCAGAAGGCGGCTTGAATCATATCTCTTATAGATGAAGTCAAATTATATTTAACTCCTAAATAATGGAAATCCAAGGAAGCTTGAATTAGAAAAATAATAAAAGAAAAAGTACTGAAAATGAAGGACACTTATTAATCCTTCAAACAACATAAAATAAAATGTAATGAAAATTGAGTCTGTTGAACATAGTTGCTGTTGTTTTCCAGAGAGAGAAAAGGGGAGAAATTAGACTCGTTTCATCACATAGTTGCTAAGCAACTGATCACTAAGATGGAAATAAAGTGCTTTGTCAGTGTACATTATAAAATATGACTTCTCCTAAATTATTTCAGTAATAAAATTATGCAGAAATACAAAACACAGAAAGGTAAATTTCCAATAATCTTCAAACGCTAAAGTGAAATTATTAACCTTTGAGAAGCTTATTGCTTTGGCAGAGCCATCAATATGCAATCACTTTTCATATTTTGCGGGAAATAGAATGTACTACATACTTTGTAATTGCTCTACTACTGGGCTATGGGCTCAGTGCCAAGCAATAAGAGTATTAGGAGTATATTCAAACAGGGGTAAATTGTTTAAGAGAAAAAAATATCATTTCCCTCTCTACCACTATATTTTCAGTATTTATACTTAAGTCATATATTGAATTTTAAATTAAGAATCTTCAAGTTATTGTCATTCATTTCTTATTCAAGTGAAAAATTTAATTTTTAGTAAGGTTTGTTAAAGGAATGACAGCTACCTTATACTGGCATGTTAGGTGAATTATTTAGGTTTCTACATACCCACTGAATACTTTTCAGTAACTGGCTTGAGTCATGTAGTTTTGTGATCACACAGTCTACTAGAGAAGCAAAAGCTACACTTGTATTGAAGAATATAGAAAAGTAAAAATGAAAGAACTTCCACAACTCTTGATCAGGAACTAAACACAAATATAGATTCAGCAGTATACTATAACCTCATTTATATTCATTAGTAATTGGCATACAAGGTGGGAAACTCACCAGCACACATGGCCCAAAGGTTTGAAGAAAAGGATGAATGTTTTAAACATATGACTAGAGAGTAACTCCCAAAGACTGGAAACATATTCTCCTTTCTCCCTTGCTATAAATTTTAAATAGTCACAGATGGCTTCCCATTACAAATTTACAACAGCCCGAAATAATCTAGCCAAATGTTGGCAAATGGCTATAAATGTCATGATTTGTTTCTGTTTTTGGATTTACCCCAGAGCATTCCACATACACATATGTTTGGTATATCACACATAGCAAACTCCAAAGGAAAACAAACACAAATCATAGTTCTCCATTTTCTTCCTCCATAAAGAGGGCTTTAAATGTTTATTTTCAGTATTATTCATTGATGCCTCCTGAAGAATACTGTTTCGCTAGTGCCAGAGCCAAATGTTGCTTTATAGAACATGGTAATGAACATTATGGATGAATGAAACTAACGTTTTCATATGAAGTTTAATGAACAATATGAAAAGTTTCCTAGAAGATTTATTTAATGAAAAATTAAATTATGTGTGAATTTCTTCTATGAACTCACTAAAACGTTGATCATAAGTCAATGTCTCATTGTTTTTAATTTATTCACAAGAAATAGAAGTTTATGTGTGGCTTCAGATATATTTTCACAGGCAAAAAGTGTTTATGCAGAACCAATTCCTATGTTGTCATTGAAAAGTTAAAATTTTAGGATATTTTTCTTATCTAAAATAAGATAATGTAATTAAAGGCAATCTTACTCTATAGAACCAAAAGAACCAAGATAGGATGAAGGGAAAGAGAAAATCAATAAGGTCTCGCCATCAAGTTATGGAGGGTAACCAAGAGCATTAGCAATAGCCTAATAGCCTATACTATTTAAAAGGCATCTATGGGATCTCATTGGACAACACAGCTAAAAGAGGTCACGTACTACTGGCATTGTGTTGATTATTTGATAGATTGTGGTGTCCATTATAGATTAACCCATTTAAACTATTTATATATATGTGTGTGTATGTATATATTTTACAATGTTTCCACAATGACAGGTTTTCATACAATTTTTTGAA
>NW_008360315.1:4221693-4222420 GCF_000622305.1 Nannospalax galili | reverse complement strand
CTCTTGGTAGTCTCTCCTTGGCCCTGCCCTCCCATCCCCTCCACCATTTATTCCTTCTTGTTCCATTATTCCCCTTCACCCAACACTTCTCCATGAACATGAATCATGGATAGCAGATTAGAATCTATATCTTTATTTCTGAGAAAATATAATACTAATATTTATTTGTGGTTTCTTTATATCTTCTAGTGTTCTTACACATTGTTTGACTTTATGCTATCACAAGATCAGTATCATCAATCTACATTAATAGGTGAAAATATGGTTTAAATATAATGATTTGTAGGAAATTCCTCAGGTAGGCATGGATTTGCTACTATTTTAAACTACACAGCTATTTATCTAAACATCTCTAAAGTCCTTCATGTAGTTAAAACTCTTGGCATGGAAAGGAAGCTGTTTTGGACCTCTTTCTTTTAAGAGGTGGCCATCTGTAAGCCTAGCTGAGATCCTCATCTGAAATAAGCAACTGGATGTGGGACTTGTAGCTTCCTAAAATGAGATACTATGTTGCTACTATTTTAAACTACACAGCTATTTATCTAAACATCTCTAAAGTCCTTCATGTAGTTAAAACTCTTGGCATGGAAAGGAAGCTGTTTTGGACCTCTTTCTTTTAAGAGGTGGCCATCTGTAAGCCTAGCTGAGATCCTCATCTGAAATAAGCAACTGGATGTGGGACTTGTAGCTTCCTAAAATGAGATACTATGTTTCTGCTCTTTTTTTT
>NW_008360315.1:4212034-4221535 GCF_000622305.1 Nannospalax galili | reverse complement strand
TATATATATATATATATATATGTGTGTGTGTGTGTGTGTGTGTGTGTGTTTAATGCGTGTGTGGTATGTGCATATATATGCACATATGTCTGTTCATTCATGCATATACAGAGAACAGAAGAGGATGTCTGGTTTCTTCCTCCATTGTTCTTCATGGATTCCCTAAAGACAAGGTCTCTTATTAGTGAAACTGAAGCTTGATGTTTTGGCCAATGAGCTAGTGAGTTTCTGGTATCCTCTTTCCAGTCCCTTTCCAATGCTGGGGTTACAGGTGTATACAGCCATGCCATGCTTTTTGTATGGGTGCTGGGAATTCAAACTCAGATACTTATATTTTCACAGCTGAACCATTGCCTCAGCTCCATCAATGTATAATACTTTTTGTTAGCTCAGTGAGATGGTATTGGTTGCTTTACATATTCCTGTGACTAAACACCTCATAAAAAAACCTAAAAGAGAGACCTCTTTTGATTCACAGTTTAAAATCTTCAGTCCATGATTGCTTGGCCCCTCCTCCTGAGCAGAACATCAAAGAGGTGAAACCATGTGGTGGGGGACAAAAGTTCACATCACTGTGCACAGCAGGAAGCTAAAAAGGGGGGAATGTAGATGCTCTTTGCCTTTCAGCTCTTTTTCCTTCATTTCCATCCAGACCACCAGCCCATGGTATGTGCCACTCACTTTCAGGGTAGACCTTCCTGACTATCTTTAATCCTTTGTTTAAAATGCTCTTATTGACATATCTCTGTGAGCCCCACTCTCCCAGGTGAATGTAAACACAGTCAAGGAGACAATGAAGAATATCTGTCACAGAGCAAATACAGGCAGTCCAGTCCTTTAAAATGTGTTAGCCTGGAGTGGTGGTGCATGCCTTTAATTCCAGCACTCAGAAGGCAGAGGCAGGTGGATTTCTGTGACTTCAAGGTCAGCCTGGTCTACATAGCAAGTTCCAGCCTGCTAGGGCTACAAAATACCATAAAAATAAAAAATAAAACAGTTGTTAATCTAAGACTAGCTTGAATAAATGTGTATGATAAAGACCATAAGTGCTATTACTAAGGTTAAGACCATGTAATAATTAGAAAGGTACATAATGCTATGAATATACTGGGAGGCACCAAAAAATTTTTGCTAGAGAGATATATTGAAGAGCAGTTTTCTCAGTAATATCAGCTTATCGTTTGTTCTTAATGAAGGACTAAAAGGTGATACCATAACTTTGGGAAGAAGAATCCATATCTAATGGCATCGTTGTCATTTTTATTTGAAAGATTTTTTTAAAGGTTTAATCATTATGCAATTCTTAAATAAAATTAACTGAACTAGATCGAAATCAACTAAATGCTGCAATCAAAATTCTAAAGTTCAATGCTGAGAAAAATCATGTTCATAATTTTCCCTTTCATACACATACACACAATTATAGAATCAATTTAATTATACCTATTTTTATCCTGGATGCTAAAAATTTCTCCATTACGAATGGAAAATTTTCTCTAATGTGACTAAACTGGTATCACATGGGTGTTTTCCACTTTGTGAACTCATCAGACTAAAGGAGGAAAGATTTTTGCCAAAATGTTTAGTCAGTAACTAACTATAAGAATAAAACAGTTGATCTGGCATTTTCAAAACTGACCTTAAAAAATCATTTTTTCCTGACGTTGTCTGACAACTGTCAACTGTTAATGGACCATATGTGACTGAATAAAGTTGTAACATACCAATCTCTGAAAAGAATGGATAACCATTCAAATGTGGAAAGTTGTTGAAGAGGTTGACAGATTCTTTTCTGCAATTTTTGAATATGTACAAGAGTGAGTTTGTATTAAAAAGTTGCTTTGATAAAATAGAGGCAGGCAGATCTCTGAGTTTGAGGCCAGCCTGGTCTCCATAGCTAATTCAGGCCAGCTGGGTCTACAGGGAGAGTCTGTCTTAAAAAGACCAAAAAAATAAAAAAAAATCATAAACAAAAGCAACTTAACAAAGAAAGGGTTTACTTAGCTTATAATGCAGAAGAATAGTGTTCATCATGGAAGGATAGCATGGCACGACACTAGAAGCAAAAGGCTGGTTGATCATCAACACAGGAAGCCGAGAGAGAGGCGGGCAGAGGGAGAGAGAGCTAGATACTGCAAGGCTACAAACTCAAATCCTGTTCTCCAGTGACATATACTTCCCTCAGCAAGGCTCTATTCCTTAAAGAATCCATAACATTCCGAAACGGAGACATCAAATGGAGATCAAATGTTCAAACCATGAGGCTACATGGGACATTTCTTAGTCAAACCTCCACAGTTTTTTTTTTTTTTTTTTAGATTTAATAAATGTTTATAGCATATTTCATCCAACAGCTGTGGAATATACATTTTTTTCAGCAGTCCAGGTAACTTTTTCTAAAATAAATCATATTTTTTATTCTTATTCTTTTATGAAGTTAGTTAAAAATTAATGAACAAGAAATTAAAGAGACTGCGCTGCAATTAAGTTAGAATATTCTAACTGGAAAACAATTACTGTGAAACTATTTACATTCTCATAGAATTATAAACATTTCTCAAGGAATACTTTACAGCACAACTTTTTTTTTTTCATACAGAAGAATTCATTCCAAAGCAATTGACATTGAGACGTTTTCATATGCATTTCTAATCTCTATATACATGACTATCACTGGTCACAGTCGCCCACCTTCTGAGCTCCTCGGCATCTGAGCATGAATACAAACTCGTCAGATAGACAGACCTCCACAGTTATTTTTTAAACAAAATGGCTTCAAAGTACGATTTTTGTCAGACCTAGCCTGTCAACTGTTTATGAACCATAGGAAACTCAACAAAGTTGTAATGTAAAATTTTCTAAAAAGACTAGGAAAATAATTTCTATGTGGAAAGCTGTCTGTGAAGTCAGCATAATATTTTCCAGAGCTTCACAATATGCACATGAGGTAGTTTAGTATCGTTAAGTGAGCTGATATAGATAGACAATTGTTGATGGTTTGCTGTTAATCATAGGAGTATTCATAAATCAGGGGTGCATTATCTGTTGCATGTGCTCAGTTAGTATCAAATTTCCTAATGTTTCTATTTCAGGTTAATGTAATTTAGGTCATAAGGGAAAATATAAAGATGTTGTTTCTGATGGGGATTTCCGTATTTTGAGTTCACCTTGAAGTAAGGCTACAGTGTGGGCAGAATCTGAAAGACTTTTACTACAGGGCCAGTAGTGAGTACTTTAAAGTTTTGAGTGAGGTGCTGTTCTTATCTCACCTGTGCCTATATTATGTTATGTAATCCTTAATGTTCAAGGAGATCCAAAGACAAATGAAATAAGATGCTGAGTCTTCAAAACGCCTCTGTGAATTGGCCCTATCCTTAAGGGAGAGGGAGAGAAATAATCTTATAAAACACTTTCTAATAAAAAGCAGACTTTATTCTCTGCCCTAAAATGTAAGAAGATGTGGTGTGGATAGTTACGCGTCTCCTTGGAGATTCTGTGTTTTTAGTTTAAGGAACCAGGTGCAGATTATGTATTAGATAACTTTCTTGTGTCCCTGATAGACTCCTGACAAATAATGGTGATTTATTTTGCTCACAATTTTATATGTTTTACTCCATCCTGCAAGGGAGGGTGCACCAGAGCAGCTCATTCTGTAGACAACAAGAAGCAGAGCAAAGTCATAAGAGGGAGAGGCCAGGGTCTGTCATCTAGGACATGTTCCTACTGAACTACATCATCTAATCAGGCCCATCTTCCACAGTTTCACCACCTACCTACAGTATGTTCAAATGTTGAATTTGTCAGTGTATAAACATATTTTTTTAAAGGATCCCTAATTTTCTCATCATCTCAAGATATGCCTTGATCTCACAGATTGTGGTGGTTTGAGTAAGAAGGTCCCCCATAGACTCCAAGTATTTGGTCATTTTGTCTCCAGTTGGTGATGTTGTTTTGGGGGATTTAGGAGATGTGGCCATGCCAGAGGAAGCATGTCACTGGGTGGGCTTTGAGATTTTTTTAAGCCTTGCTGGATTTCTAGTCACTCTCTGCTTCCTGTGTCTTGCTGATCCTGCCACCTCTGCCCTATGCCTTCCTGCTAATTCAGACTCTTGACCTCTGGAACCATAAGCTCAAATTAACTCTTCCTTCTATTATTTGGTCAATGTTTTATCACAGCAACAGAAAAGTAAGACACAGACACAACCAGAAATGTGTTTAACTACAATTATAAATGCTTCCAGACCCAATGTAATTGATCATGTGGACTTATCATCACAAATAAACATGAATGAAGAAAGGAACACTGGCAACACTCTTTGGTCTTTATTTTTTATACAGTTCTGAAGATACTTCCACAATTTTAAGTATTTATAGAACAGTATTTTACCACTTTCACATAAATTTTGGTCTTAATTAGTACGTCATTTTATGTACCAGGACATCACAGTTTGAATAATTCCTAAAGCTCAGAAATTTATTTTTCATGCTTCTGAGGGCTAGGTAATCTATGATCAAGGTACCAGAAAGCTTGTTGCTTAATGATGTCTCCTCTTTCTTTACAAAGTTAACTCTTGAGTGCAAAGTCCACAGAGAGAAAATGATTCAGACAGTGATCTCTCCAAGCCTTTTTCATTTCAGGACTGATTTATTCATCCATATGGATCCCTCATGAACTAAGCGCTTCCCCTGAGGACCCACATCCCAAGGCTTCTACATTGGGGATCAAGTTTATGACACATAAATTTTGAGGGGGCCATTCAGATCATAGCAATATGTTCCTTTGGTTTTCCAAGCAAGTATAATGTATTCATGACTCAGAGAAGGCATGGATCCATTACATAATATTAGGTCTTGGAATACCATATTTTGTGGATAAGGCCACATTCAATAAGCACAATTAAACTGAATTTGTCCAGTTCAATAAGCAAAGTAAACTGGATGGATATGGCATAAATGGAAACAATACACATGATTCACCGATACCATTTTTAAAGAGCACAAATCATTATCATTCCATGTGAGTCTCTTCAACAAGTACTGAATTCTGTAAAACTGATTAATGAAAACTGAACAACAAAATAAGAATGTGTAAGCCCATGTGATATTTACTCATGGTATGGGAAAGCAAACTGTTACCCAATTTCAGTTGTATAGGTACACTTAACATTCCTAATGCACTCATCTTTTATTTTATTTTGTTTTCATAGACCCAGTAAGTCAGGCAAAGGAACATTACATGGTTCTGCAATATAACACTCTCTTATAACCCTCAGAGTAACCACCACTCAGCAGGCAGGACTTCTAACTGCCCTTTCTGCATTCCAATTCACTAACAAAAACACAATATGTTTTAAGCCATCCCTGTATTGTTTCAAGCCATGGTGGCTCTTTTCTGAGATTTCCTCTTTTAAAATCAGTATTTACCTCTATTTCATAGCCTACTTCCAAGATAAAATTATCCTTCTTTATCTCAAAGCATTTAATCCCATGCAGAATTATCTGTTGCCCTCACAGAAGGAATCTTCATGCTGACTGCCTAGTTAAGTCTTTTCTAGTACCACAGATAGAAGCATAACGAATGATCTGCTGCTATCTTGACTGCCAAACATTAGATTCCTTTATCTCAAGAGAAATCAAACCCTGAAATAACTTACATAAATTCGTTTATGTGTGTGTTGATATTTTTAAGGGTTTATTTTTGCTACTGCTAATATGTTGCAGGAATATGAAGACAGTTATTAACATCTTTCTTTGCAAAAGGGATTTCAAAACAAATCAACACAGTTGTCCTGCTTGTAGAATATAAACTTTTATATCTTTTTCCAAATTTTGGGAAGCCTGTGACATTCCCTATACAATACCCAAGGGCAGATCTTAATTAAAGTAACTTATCCATTATAAAAAATTAAATATATAAACAAAAATGTAGAAGAATTTACTGCTCACAAAAAACTTGCCAGTTCAAATAATACATTAATATTTTAAAAACAAATTACAGTTTAAAGTTTTAAATCAGCCTTCTCAGGTTCCTGTAACACCACAGAGCAAGTATCTTAAGAAACAAGATGTTTTACCAAACCATATAGTTTTATACAAACTCCCTTAAAGGTCAACTAATGACTGGAACCTATTCTTTCTCACTAACTGGAGCAGATGCTCCATATCTGTACTTTCTCCTGTCTCTTTGGATTACAGTGAAAATCGTAAAGCCATACCATGAGCTGGCAACAGAGAGAGGCCTGCTCCTGAATGTTAACTACATGAATGGCTGCACTGCTCCTTTACCTCCTCTGCAGTGCTGTCCTGCCTATACCATGTTTTCCAGTTAACCCAGATGACATCACATTGACTCCTGCTGCAGCTACAGCACACTCCCACCTAACTAGAATGCACCAGTGACCACCCTGAAGGGGACATTTCTTTGAAAGAACTGACAGGGAAACTAAGAGAGTGACTTTTCTGTGAATGCCTTCTTTCACAATAAGGACATTCTGCTTCTTTCATAAAGAAGGGAAAACTGTGGTAATGATTTTTTTAATACAAACATGTTTTGATTTGCTTCCAATATAAAGAAGCTCACTGTGGCATGTGCACCCCTTGTGGCCAAGGAATGTGACATTTATTTCTCAGGACCCTACCTTGCTCTCCACCCAAGGTAGTATGTGTATATGCATGTTTTATGTATCAGAACATCCAAGAGCTGCATTCAGCACTTACCTCTTTGAAAATGAGGGAAATTGTTTGTAGGTGTATGTGTGGTATTATAGAGCTAAGGATCAAGGGAATATGTCTTACTTTCCCAATTCCATTCTGGATAAACTATTTTAATAAAGAAAGGGCAAAACTCTAGCTCATCAGCACAGTTTGGAGAGAAATATGAAGGAACAGGTTCTCAGGAATTTTGTTCTGCCATTGACTTTAAAATGAGTGGATGCTAAAGAGTATGGCTGTCTTTTATACATATAATTAAATTAGGAAGTCTGATAAATGCAGTTAGTAAAAAGGTTATACAATTATGAAAAATGTTTTAGATAAGCTATTGTTTCTAAATATCACATAACTCTGCCTCATTATTGGCCTATGTTATCTGGAGTATTCACCAAGAAATACAGAACATGGTCTTCTAAAGGAAACAATGAAATAAATTATTTTATCCTCATAATTATTTTAACTGGGCAGCATGGCAGATACTTGACATTTTTAAGTCTGTAATTGCTTGAAAATTTCAACTATTCAACTGAATCATATTGTGATAGTTAATGCTGATTAATTCAGAAGCCTGTAGCCTGACACCTAGAAGTACATATCTGGATGCATCTGTGAGGAGATTTCTACAAGGCATTGACATACAGAACAGCAGTATTGCCAATAACTGGGGCCCAGACAGAAGAAAATTTGAATGAGGAAGCCCAACAGCCAGTTCCATCTCCACTGCTCCTAAGCAAGTAAACCTACAGTTCCCATCACCTGTGGGCATCAGTTGAAAGCTTCCTCAGTCTTCATCACAGATTTATGCCAGCAAATCTCTGGGGTATGTCTAGGTTTTGGCCTTCACTAAGGTTGTATTGTTTCTTTCCCATTTTCTGAGGCTTTTAGTCTCTGCCTTTGCATTGACCATAAGGCCATCTTTGGACTATTCATCCTCCAACTGCGTTAATAAATTTTCTTCTATAATTATATATTTATTTGTTTATAGACAATATCTTTCTCTTCCTCAGTAATATGAATACACTATATTATGAACTAAAGAACAACTTTCTTGTAGTCTAATGGAAGAGTTTCTTAACTACAAAGGGTCAAGTTCCACACAAATATTAAATGAAATGTAATCAGATGCAGTATGACATTTGCAAACTGAGCAGATAAAGAGTTGCACTACTTACATGCTTTACATAAGGGAAATTAGGCCGGGTGTGGTGGTATAATCCTACAGTAAACAGAGCTACTCTGTAACTGAAGGATGAGGATCACCAGTTCAAGGCAAGACTAGAGAATTTAGCGAGAATCCATCTTAAAATTCACTGGAAAAAGCTTAGGGATGTTAGTTCAGTGCTAGAGAGATTTTGTAACATACGTAAAGCCCTGAGCTTAAAAATAAAAATAAACCTCTCCCCATCTCAGGTGTGAATATTCTGGAAATACATGTGGTATAGGAGATTAAATTTCCTATGAATCATGATTTACAATAGAATTATATATTTCATTCTAGAGAGTATATGGCCAGTGAGACACAGGGCTTCTGTCTGATAAGTGGGTGTATATGCTCAATGAGAAATGATGCAATGTAGGTAGGATGTATTTTAGAGGGAAGACTTTCTAAGAGGAATGGATTAGGGGTAAAGAAAAGCAGTATATTGGTTAAGAGAAGTTTGGCAAAAGATGTAGAAAGATGCATTTTTTAAATTAAAAATATATTTGTTAACCAAATCATTCTTCAAATCTACCTTAAAAAGTTTGGGCACATTTTTCTTTCGTGGTTTCTGGATGTAGTTGATTTCGTATAATATGAAGAGTTAGATTCTAGCTTCTTAAACTGGGTCATAAGGTCATATGTAGTCACCTAGCTGAATGTAGTGGTTGCAACATGATTGGCATCAGTGAAAACTTCTGTGAATGGCCATGGATTCATCAAAATCAAATATACAGTGAATCTGAGGCACTACAGTGATCACCCGTGTGACTTTCCACCTTCACTGCAGTCTTGTTTCTGTCCTACAATATGTATATCTTGCACTCTGCATGTTGTTGTAGAACTTACTCCCAATAGGCGCTGTCCACAACATCGCAACTGGTTTGTGCAATACATAGTTCTCTGATCTTATAGAGACATAGCAGTTCAATTATGCAAAGTAAAGTGTTTTTCTACCGTCATTCCATATAGTATAAAGCACACATTTCAAATATTATATCTTTAGATTGGATTGTGTTAGAATGCTTGATTTAAAAAAAAAAAAAGATTTATTTTTATTATTTTAAATTTATGTACATATATGTGCCTGAGTGTGTTGGGGGGGGTTGCATGTGAGTGCAGGTGCCCATGGAGGGCAGAGACATTGGATCTTCATGGAGCTGTACTACAGGCAGATGTGAGCCACCAACATGGATGCTGGGGGTGGAATTCAAGTTCTCCAGGCCTTGGCTCCTTAAACAACAGAATGCCTCTTAACCACTGAGCCATCATCAATCCAGCCCCTAGAATATTTTATTTAAAAAAACGACTTTTTGGCTTACTGATGAATTTCATTTTAAATAGTCATTACATAATTACGGTTTTGAATTAAAACAGAATTACCAACATTATTATAATGGTCCTAAACATATTGCAGAAATGTTATGCACCATGTTCTTTTGTAAAGTGGCATTCTCAGTACTAACAAATATAAATTCAAAGTATTCAGCATCTTTGAAAAATAGCCAAGATGACAAAGTCTTGTAGCATCAGGTATTCAAACAAAGCATCATATATTTAAACAAGATTTAAAATTTGGGTAAAAATAAACA
>NW_008360315.1:4204025-4211835 GCF_000622305.1 Nannospalax galili | reverse complement strand
ACAATTGTTCCAAGATATATTTCTCTACAATTCATTAAGGTAATAGTTTACCTCAAGTCAATCTCTTCTACGCTGTGAACCTGAGGAAACATAAAAAGTCTTGGGCAAAAAGGTGTTTCACCTGAAAAAGTGCCTTTAAAACCTTATTTTACAGCTTTATGTTTGAATCTATATAGAACTCATTCTTTAGGCACATTATTTCTACAAATGGCATACTATGAAAATGCTATAATTGTATATGTATTTATGATAAATATTTAGCCATAAAACTTGAATTGATTAAACAAGTCTCTCAATTGGTTATAAAAAAGTTATATATTGTTTGCCAATGGATTTCTTTCTCTAAAGCAATTTTATGTCAGTCCTTAAAACAATATTTCATATGTCACTTAGTCATATAGACTGACGACAATTTCTAAGTACATTTAAAAGCATTCATTAATCTTCCAAATGTCTGGAAAACAAGAAAATATTCCTTGATATTAAACTTCTAAAATAAATATAGATTTAACCCTCTTAACAACTACATTGCTTAAGGCAATGTATTCAATATATTCTTTGCAACTAGTAAATTAGCTTATTACTTTTTTCACCTATGCATATCCAATTGCCAAGCAGAAAAAGAAATTCAGTACCAAAACTCCTTCCATTTGGATTGCTGCAGTGCTTGTAATAGTATTTTCATTCCTCATTTTAGGATGAAAGGGATATTCTAAAGACTTATAGGTAAAATATTCAAATTCACAGTTCACATTCTTGAAGATATAGAATCAACTTGATTGTTCAGAAACAAACCGATAGATAAATGTTTCTTATCTACACAATGGAAATTTGTTTAGCTGTGAAGAAACTGAACTTATTTTCTTTTATTGGAAAATGGATGTAATTAGAGATCATAATGTTAAGGAAAATCAGCCAGACTCAGGAAAATTATGACATTTTCATTCAAACACAGAAACTTGACTGAGCATGATAGAGTTAAATATAAGTGTATTATATGTAATACACTTATATTTAAAAAGGACGAGAGCCTACTGAGGGGGGCAGGGATGAAAAGACCACATGGGAACATGCCGACAAAGGAAAGAAATGCAGAATATGAAAAAAAAGTAGAATGGTAAGTGTAAACGAAAATCCCACAGTGAAGGGCAATTATTTTATTTTATTTTACAAGTTTAAGAAACAAAGAAAGTGAAGAGAAAACCCACAGAGGGGACAAATCTTTACCAGCTACACATCTAACAGAGGATTAATATCCAGAATAAATGAAGAATTAAAAAAAAAGAATGATGAAATCAAATGACCCAATTAAAAATGGGTTATGGATCTGAACAGAGTTCTCGAAAAAATAAATTAAAAAAAAAAACACTTAAACACATTAAAAGTATTCGAGATCCTTAATGATTAGGGAAATGCAAATCAAAACCACTTTAAGAATTCATCTTACCCCAGTCAAACTGGCTAAGATGAAGAAAACAAGTGATACCAAATGCTGATGAGGAATGCAAAATTCATTCATTCATTGCTGGTGGGAATGCAAAATCCTGCAACCCCTATGGAAAGCAATGTGGGTAAGTCTGAAGAAACAAAAAAATGAATCTATCTATGATCCAGCTGTCCCACTCTTTGGCATATACCCAGAGAACTCATCCTACCACACAGATACTCGTATACCCATGTTTGTTGCTGCTCTTTTTCACAAAAGCCAAGAAATGGAAGCAACCTAAATGCCCCTCAAGTGACAAATGGATAATGTAATTTGGAACATTTATGTAATTGAGTTCTACTCAATGGAAAAAACAAAAGACAAAATCATGAAATTCGCAGGAAAATGGATGGAACTAGAAACTGTTGTACTAAGTGAAGTAACACAGACTCAGACAAAAAAGGGATCTGTTCTCCCTCATTTGTGTATCTTAGCGCCAAATTCTTATATATGAGTCTATACCTTGATGTAACTGCAGGAACCTGGAAAGTGGAAATGAATCAGGGAAGTAAAGGGAAAGAAGAAGTCTGAGAAAGAGGAATAGTAAGAAATGGGTGTTACCAAGGGTAAAGGGGTAAAACGGGGATATTTAACTGGGAGTGGAAGTGCGAGGCTTATATAAGGAAGCATGGCAGTAAAGGGAAGAAGGAGTTCAAGGTACAGGGCTTCATAGGAGACAGCTATTAGCAGAGAGGAGAAGGAGAAAACAGGGGCACTTTAATTGGGAAGGGACAAGGGAAGGTAAACAGAGAGGAGAGATAAATAATGCTTAGCTGAGGTGAAAAACTAGAGAGAGATGTATTAGTTCAAAAGCTTACAGAAAAATTACACATACAATATCTCTACATGAGTGCATGTGTGTAGCTGAAGGCTATATCAAAGAGATATAGTGTCAGAAAGGAGAAACCTGATTTTGAGCTGTTGGTCAGGGTTACTCAAGAGACTCCACGAGTTACAGGGGATAGTGCCACAGCCCTTGATTGCCCAGATCTTGAGGGTAAGATTTTATTGCTAAAGAGAGGACATACAACAGTGGTGGACCTGACCTGGAAGCCTCCTCCCTGAACACTAGCTCTCATGGTATCAGAGGACACTATACAAGTTGCTAAGGAAGAAAACCAATCAAGGGTTTTACCAAGCTAGACACTTAATAAATAACAAGAATGGTCCAGCAAAGTAGTGCTATTGTTGCACTTTTATCTTGGGGGTTATCAACAGCTGTCCAATTGGAATTAAGACCCTCTCAGGGGGAGGGAATTCATGTGTGGTGCTGTAAACCTAGCCAAATATACATGCTTGGGGAGGTCATACATCCTACCTACTTTTGCCATATCCTTAAATCAACTTAATTTTTTACTTCATTCTAAATATGCATCGTGCTGTTTATAAACAAGTGTAGTTTTCACTCCTCATCGAATAAGCTTCTTTTTGCAACAGATGAAGACTATTGCAGAGTTGAGAACTGTTTAAAAACAGAAAATAAGTACCTATGGATACTTAACCCTAAGTGACACATCTTCAATGAATGAACTTATTACACTGGATGGACAGAGTTTACTTTTTGAAGGTAAAAAATATAAATTGATAAAATCACTTAGAATCTAAGCCCTTTTCACCATAATTCATATCTACTGATTTTTTTTTGTTTTAAGATGGAAAGTTACTGTCAAAAGCAATAAAATTTGAGAGTTTTCACCGAGTCAGTTCATTATGTAGATGCTACAAGGTTTCACCTGTGATTTCTCTTTATACAGGGAAATAATTGCTATCATTTCCATAAGGTGTGATTAAAAGGTGTGGTACCTAAAGCTGTCTTATAGAACTGCTGCAAACTATACTGTATAAGCTTCTCAAACCCAGGGGAAATGCATCTTGAATGTTATAGCACAGTTGAGTTATATTGGTGATGTTTTCAAGAAGAAATAAGTGTAAGGAAAGATGGCAAGAAGATCTATCTTTATTGAAGTATTACTGCTGTTTCTTAACTGGAATAACTAATCATTATATACATACATACACATATATTATATAGAATATATATTATATTATATACATATAGCTTGTTTGTTTGCTTGTTTGCTTCTGGACAGGGTCTTCCAGGTAGCCCTAGATGGCTGGAATGCACCATGTAAGCCTCAGTCTCACAGAGATCTGCCAACCTCTGCTTTCCAAATGCTGGGATTAACGGTATGCACCACAACGCATGGCTGCAAATATATTTAATATATAGGTTTTCTTGACTGTGAAAATGTTGAACTACTATAACAATTTCCACTAAAATGTAATAGGTACTCATGTCAACAGTGTGAGTGTATAATATATGCTTATGTGTATAACATAGAAATTTAAGTATATAATCAATGTATAAGTGATTCTCTTTGAACTATACTAGCTAACGTACAGAACATAAAATTCAAATTGATGCATAATTTTTGAAACAGAAAATTAGTATGTACTAAACAATGTCCAGATGACTAAGAAGCTATATGTAAGCACTGAAGATGAGCAGGATTATTGAGAAATGTATCTTTTATGGTAGGTTGGTAGGTACTCTCCTAGGACTGTAAAAGTTATATGGTCTCACTTTTTACGATGTTGAAGACAGGCATGATACTAAGTAGGTCATATCTCAAGATCCCTTCAATCACTATCCATAAACCACCAGAAGAGAGTAAACATTTTTACAAAAGATTACAATTGTTACATAAGATTATATGCAAATTTGTTTTAAAATTCACCTTAAAATATTTCCATAGAGTAAGAGAAAATATTATTAGTTATAGTAGCAGGAAACATGAAGTTTTCTTCCCTACTGTTTCTTAGATAAGTCTTTTAAGTAACTGGATCTTTGTGAATTTCAGGCTGTGTTTTTTGGGAAGTGTCTTCTGCAGTAAACTTGAAAAGCTGAGTGCATATGTCAGATAATCTACAACACAGTACTGTCAAAGACAGAGAGCCTTAAAAGAAGACGTTATCTGTACCCTTTTAGACATCTTTAATATTATTTCTCTCTTCTTTCCTTTACCCGATCTATTACCCTTCTTTACTACTCCCCACTTAAAATTTCTCCCTTTTCCCATTTCTGCCTTGATAAACCCCTTTGTCCTACTATCCTCTCTATAGAACCCCTTCTTCTCTCCTCCCCCACTGTTGCCTTCTACTTTCCTGACTTCTGTTGGTTATCTTAGGTCATACACTCATATATGAGATTCAGAGCTAGAACCCACAAATGAGATATGGTGTTTGTTTTTCTGGGTCTGAATTTCCATCGGGTAACTATATATCTTAGAAGATTATAAAATCACATGCACACACACACACACACACACACACACACACACACACACACCACATCCTCTTAGTTTTCTTTCTTTAAAGAACCAACACTAATATACATGGTATCCTTTTCTCCACACTCAGAAATAGGACTGCTTGAATAAGTAGTTCTGTGTTTAATTTTCTGAGGAATTGTCACATTGTTTTCCAAAATGACTGTCTAGTTTACATTGCCACCAACAATGTTACTAAGATTCTTTCACTGTCACATTCTCACCACCAACACTTGATTTTGTCCTTTGACACTCTGTCTATTCACATCAGTGTGGGGTGAAACAACTTGTACTTATAATTTGCATTGCCTTAAGGATTACTGGTGCTGAGGATATCATCTTGCATGTGGTGACATTTTATTGATTTCTTTTGCATAGTATATACTCAGATTCTTTGCAGATTTTCTAATTGGATTGCTGTTCTTTGTGTTGATTTATTCAGGCACCATATAATGAGTAGATACTGAACGTTCATCATAGGTTTGGAGTGGAATATTTTCTCCCATTGCGTATGTTGGAATGGAGTACCTTTACCCTGGGTTTGATTCAATGCCTATGCTTTTGAGATAATATAAAGTATTTCAGACTACTATTGGGAATATTTTTCCTTCTGTTTTATTTTAGTACTTTTACAATTTTTGGATTTAAGTATTTAATTTATTTCGAATTCACTTTTATGTATAGTGTCAGATAAACATCCAGTTCCATCCATTAACATGCTATATCATTTTCCTAATGCAATGTTCAAAGACTTCTCTAAAGGGAAATGTCAAAATATCCTGAAACAAATGAAAATGGAAATACAATATTAAAAATCCTACTGTATTCAATAAACACAGTACTATGAGGATAATGAACAGCCACAGGTGTCTGCATTGAAAAAGGACAAATGTCTCTGGTCAATACGCTTACTTTATACTTCTAGAAACTAAAGAAAGAACAATTAATCCCAAAGGAACTATGTATCAGAGAAGAAGTAAATGAAATAGAGCCTAGAGTAATACAAACAAAATCAGAAATGAAAGAATCATATTATAAACTATATCTCTAAGTAGAAATAACTATAAAAATAATATTATTAGTAATTACACACCAACAGATTTGCTAGTATAAAAGAAATACACAACTTCTAGAAACAGCTGATCAACATTAAATTGTGAAGAAACAGGAAAAATATGAACAGGTCAGCAACGATTTAAAATACAGCATCAATAATTGAGCCACCCCTCCTCATTAGAAAAGCCTATTTGTTCTCTCATTGAATTCTCCAAAACATAAATAATATAATCCCAGTCTTATTCAAAATCTTCCAAAAACATGAATAGGAGAGAAAGTTTATAAAAATTATCAGAAGTTTAGAATGACTTTGATGCCAAAGTCAGACAGGTATATCATAGAAAAATAAAATCAAAGACTGACTTACTTGATAAACTGAAATTCAAACCTCTCAATCAAAAAGTAACAAACCAACAATCATGGATGTACAGGTGTCTCTACAGGAGGATGAGTCCTTTGGGTATATGCCAAGGAGTAACTGGTATAACTGTAATGTATGGTAAATTCACTTTCAGTGTTTTGAGAGTTCTCTATACTGCTTTCCATAGTGGTTGCAAGAGCTTACATGCCCACCAGCAGTGAATTCCCCTTTCTCTACATCCTCTGCAGCATTTGGTGTCTTTTGTTCTCTTAATCTTAGCCACCCTGACTGTGGTAGGATGGAATTTTAACATGTTTTTTATCTGCATTTCTCTAATACTAAGGATGTTGAGCACTTTTTAAGGTGCTTGTTAATCATTTTTATTTCTTCCTTTGAGAACTTTGTTCAGATCCATAACTCATCTTCTTACCATGTCGTTTATTTTCTTGTATCTTTGTTTTACGAGTTCTTTGTTTATTCTGGATATTGATTCTATGGGGAATGTGTAGCTGGTGAAGATTTTCTCCCACTCAGTGGGTTTCCTCTTCACTTCTTTGATTGTTTCTTTTGCTGTAAGAAGCTTTTTTAGTTTAATGAGGT
This sequence comes from Nannospalax galili, assembly GCF_000622305.1. Lineage (NCBI taxonomy): Eukaryota > Metazoa > Chordata > Mammalia > Rodentia > Spalacidae > Nannospalax > Nannospalax galili. The sequence goes on along the minus strand of NW_008360315.1, from coordinate 4,205,003 downwards.
CCCACTTGTTGATTGCTGACCTTAATTCCTGAGCAACTTCTGTCCAATATAGAAAATCCTTTCCTACACCTATATGTTGTAAGTTACTGCCAATATTTTCTTCCAGTGGTGGCTGCTCCTCTGTTCTTGTGGGTTCATCTCCTTCGTTCTCACGGGCATCGAGGCTGCTCCTCCACTCACCCTGGTCTGAGGCTGCTCTTCTGCCTGCCCTGGGCTGAGGCCACTCTTCTGCTTGCCCTGTGCTGCCTCCTGTCATCACCACTTCTGCCCAGTCCCAGACCCCAGGCCTGGTGAGGAGCCACATTCAGACACAGGAGACCAGGTTCAGTGACACAGGTCTGGTTTATTGCAGGAAGGCCCAAGCTTTTATAAGGGTAGTGGTCCAATCACAGCACAGCAAGTAGGATACCCTATTAGCATAACAGGTTTAGCATCCTATCAAAGTACAGAAAGTAGGATACCTTATTAGCATAACAGAGTTAACATCCTATCACAGAATAGCAGGTAGGATGCCTCATTAGCATACTGGGTTTCAGATTACACAGCCTGGATTCCTGGAAACCACGTGACCCTGACTGTTGCAATATCTAAGTGTTGCAATTTGGAATTCCAAGGGTGGTGATTAGAGAGTGGTGAGCTCTAGGCATCAGTCTCATGATCTGCCAATGGGAGCAAATGTCACAAGGCATTCCTTGTGGCTCCAGCGGTCCGGCCGTTGCCTCGGGCCTGCTGTATGGCTGTCAATAAGACTTTCACCCTAGTCTCAAGCCTGTCTCCCACACTAATACTTTCATGGTTTACAGTTTCACATTGAGGTCTTTGATCCATTTGGAGTTGACTTTTGTGCAAGGTGAAAGATAAGGATGCAGTTTAATTCTTCTACAGGTGGAAATTCAGTTTTGCCAGCACCATTTGTTGAAGATGCTGTCTTTCCTCCATTGTGTGTTCTTGGCACCTTTGTCAAATATCAGGTGCCTG
>NW_008360315.1:4188056-4203292 GCF_000622305.1 Nannospalax galili | reverse complement strand
AGGAGTCGTGGGATGAAGTGCATGAGCATATGGAAATAGCGTTCTACAAGCTCTTGGGACCCTGCTCATATGAATCTACAACAGTGGTGTCAGGATACACAAGTCTCATGCAAACTCAAGCAGACAAAAATCCAACATAGAACTGGGGAAATGGACAGCAGGCCCCAATCTTAGCTGAAGAAATATTGAACAGATTACTTTTGGGTGAGGAAAATCTGATCTTCTTAAAGAGAAGGGGTTTAAATTTGATTAAGAACTATTGTATGAAGAGAACAAAAACTCAATAAAAAGAGGTCATGAATTTGGAAGCAAAATGCAAGGTTTGCAGGAAATTGGAGGGAGAGTGGAGATATATGATAAAAATACATTAAATACATTCTTGAAATTTATATATATTAATTTTGAGTGTTGCAGGAGAGATGGTTAAGAGCACAGCCTGCTGTTGCAGAGGACCCAGGTTTGATTGTCAGCAACCAAATGGCAACTGACAACCATCTGTGTCTCCAGTTCTAGGAGAATCCAATGGCTTCTTCTTACCCCTGAGGCATTGCACACCACCAGTGCATTTACATGCATGTAAGCAATGTACTCATACACACACAAAAAGTAAACAAAATATTAAAAATAAATAAGAATACTATTAAAATAAATTTTAAGACAAATTATTTGCTGCAGGTAAGACCAAGGAGCCTTTTCTTCAACATTACCATAGATAATCTGATTGCCTGGCAAGTCACCTGTGATACAATAGGCATGAAGCGACAACAGAATACTGATTAGATACATCAGAAACTCAACCTTGTGTATTTGCAAGACATAAAGAAAACACAGTGGGTGAGCTGTATGGGGATGGTATCAGTGCTATTCACCTAGGAATGACACTCCCTGGCCCACTCTTAAGCATGTAGTGCCATGTGACGTTATCTGAAAAATTAGTTATAAATGGATATGCTATGGGTCTCTGCAAGCAGACCAATTAATTAACAATGTGGAAATGTCAAGAATTCTCACAGTCAACAAGCATAATGCACTGTAATGTTGTTATACCTTTAAATATTTCAAGGTCAATGATAGCTCTGCAATTTGTGTTGGATGATGCGTATAAGAAGCAAACATGGGTATTCCCTATTTGAATGGTATTGAGATTTGGGAATACCATTTCTAAGCCTGGTTTATCTAGGTTAATTATTGATATTAACAGCCAACATATTGATATACTCTGCTCCAAGGATTTGTGGGATCTTTCCCATGTTTCAAGGTGTAATGCAATTCTATAATGCGTGTTATTTGAATTAAGCTTCGAAGACTCTAGATTAATGCAGTATGGCTAGCTGAATTATTATACAGTGCGTTGATAGTTTTGTCTGTCTCATGTGGTCCATGTTTTGCACACCTATTTAATGCATCTACAGGACTGAGCTATAAATTCATTGATGTCCTGTACCAACTTCCTCATGAGAAAAATCAAAGAACTTAGAATGATTAGAGATAATTAATATGTATAGTGTGCTAGAAACTATCAAGGCTGCCAGAAAATCATTAGCATCTATTTATAATTGTGCTTTAGTGAAATGCAAAATTAGCTTATCCAGCAGGAGAACCCTTACTTCAACAGCTGTTTTGACCTGAAAATAAATAGGGCAGATCCTCTGAAACTTCTGAGAGTGATGTTGATTCAAATGGAAACTTTTAAAATAGGTCAATATGAAATTTTACTGATATGCCCAAACCTTTCAATCTAATACTTGAAAGAATTGCATATCTTTGACTCAGTTGTGGACTGTAACATTTTTTGTCCTTCTATAAATCACAAAGTGCATGATTGTTAAATAATAGAGGTCAAACATTTGTTATAAATCTATCATGTAGACAAGAGAGGTTGACAATTATTTCTTGGCATGATACCTCAAGAGCCAATGGGGTTGTAGAAAGTAACATGCTGGTTGAGGAAGGTTTTTCTTTTATTTTAAATGTAGCCATAATTTCCTTTCAAGAAACAAGGGTAGGGTTTTTAATGTAGAGCTAACCCTAAAGCTTCCATTTATTAAGCATTCTATACTGAAATGAATCTTGTAAACACGTGAGAGTGGGAAATTAATATTAAAAGGAATAGAAAGGAAACAGATATGGTGGTGTACAGCTATAATCTCTGTACACAAGAGCCCGAGGCAAGGAAATCATGAGATCCAGGCTCGCCTAGGCTACACATTGAGACACTGTTTTATAAACAAAATGAAACAAACACATTGAAATGAGACACACAGACAAAAAAAACCAGGATGAGAACATAATGCAAAACAATCTTGATCATATTGCAACACTTTAAAAAAGACAAAAACTCAGCATACATGTAAGAATAAGAGAGTCTCACCATATATTGGGTGACTAGATTAGAGATTTTCTCAAAATTCAGAGATTGTTACACAATCAAACCATATAAAGTAGGAGATGGGAGGTGACATTTGCACATAGAGATTGCTGATCCATATCAATGAAAAGCCAATAAATAGAAGACAAGTACTGTTATCAGTCACTAGTGGAGTCCACATAACACTGTGAGCACATAAGATTATATTGCCTGTGCTATCACCATGGTAATTTATACATAATACCCTGCCACATCAGAACGATAGTGAAATAGAAGATCCCCAGGTGCAGCCTTCCATAAGTCAAAAGCCAGTCTTGGGCTCCACAGACAGTGGAGCTGTTTTGATATTTCTCATGTTTGAGAGAAAAGGTACAGCCATGACACAATCTTCTAAAAGAAAAAAATCAATTAACAGTCTCTCTCTCCTCCCTCTCTCTTCCCTCTCCTCTCAATCCTAAACTCACTCTCTTGTCTTCTGTGTCTTCTATTTACTTTGAGACAGAGTTTTGGACATTCGTGGAGACCAAAGAGTTCAGATGTTGTATGTAAGACACTGTGTAACGTGAAGGAATTGCAGCATGAGAACTCTTGAGCTCTTCAGAGAATTCAACCTTAGTATTCAGGTAAGAAATCATTGAGAAGCAAATAGATTTGAGCGAAAATGCCTGAGTCTAAGAAAATAATAACCTGAATTTTGACAGAACCATTTCTGCAACTCATGACCTGAAAATGAAGCTTGTTCCCTTGAGCAAGGGAGGAAATGCCTCCTATTGTAGGCACAGCAGTTAGAATACTTCCAAGGATTTTGCCTCAGTAGCAGGAAAAAATCAAACCAAATACAGGATAACCTAGTCCTCTCTCAAGAACCCTAAGCAAGACCTCAAAGCATCAAACTGCTTCTAATAACTTAAATAAATGTAAGTAAGCAGTCAAGAATATTTATAGGAATGAAAAACAATCTGGCACTCAAAAAATTTACATTTCAAAGTGTTTTACATCAGGAAAAAATAGTAGACAGAACTAAAATAAAAATAATAGGAACAATGAGATAAAGCAGTCCTTTGGAACTGATACAGAAATTTACAGCACAGAAAGGTGCTTCATGTAGCTCTTCCTCTGGCCTCTACCATTACATGCATATGAAGGGAACTGCCTAAATTGGAACAAAGTATTAGTATTATAAGCCTACATAATCACATAAAAATGATAGGATACCATGGAAAATAACTTTAATAAGTTAGAGAAATAAAGTAAAAATCCCAAAGCTATCATGAATGTTTAAAAAAAAGTGGCAATATGGGAATTTTAAAAACATTTTCCTTTAGGAAAAAACAAAATGTTACTAAAAGAGCAAAGGGGAAGAAAGCCAGATGGGACAAAGGAAGAAGAGAAAATTAAGGAAGATGTTGGGTTTAATCGCAGCCATATAAACAACCCCATTTGCAGGAATTTCTATTGAAACATAAAAATGAACAAATTAGCAAGAGAAAAGAAAATACTACATGAAGGGAAATCACAGTACCAAATTAAATAAAAAACAAACCAAAACACAGATACATTTTTTTAAACTCCATTTACTTGGAAAATACCAACACATTAAAAATTATGGGCTGGAAATAATATTCTATAGCAAACCTAAAGATTGCTGGAATAGTTATATTAGTATCTCACAAAGTAAATTTGAAGGATGTGGTGGCACACGACTGTACTCCCAGCACTCGGGAGGCAGTTGAAGGCCAGCCTGGTGTACATAGTGAATCCCAGGACAGCTCGGACTACAGGGAGACCCTGTCTCAAAAAGACCAAGAAAAGAAAAGTAAATTTCAAAACATATGTAATACATGAAAGATTTGTTATAGACACACATATAGGTATGTACATCCAATGATAAGTATTGTTGCATAATTATAAATGAGTTAGTTTAACAGTTTAATTGCTTGCTTTGAGAGCAGGTCTTATGCATGCTATCACAACTGATGTGAATTCATAAGTGCAACTGTCGTGTTCTCTGGAAGTTTCTTTGTAGTCACTAACTGCCTCTGGCTCTTACAATTTTCTGCCTCTTTTTGCAAAGATTCGAATCCCAGCATGGAGAGGGGAGATGGGCATGAAATTTTACTCTTAACTAAGGAGCTATTGGAATATGATTGCTACTGGGAGAGGAAGAGTCAGTTTTCTTTAACAGTGTGACCCCTCTTCTGCAATGGGTCCTGAGCCCTGGGTTCATCACTCTCTGTTGCATGAGGGAACTTTGTTAATGAGAGTTGAGTGACACATTAGTATTCTCTCTACCCCTTGTTCCACTATGTACCATGAATATTAAGTGTAGAGGTTGCATTGTAGGTGTGTCACTTAGTGTTGGGCATTTCACCCCAGTTTTAGCTAAAGAACTATCAGGGAGCTGATTACAACTGGGTAAGGAAGAACTGATCTTCTTTAAGGTAGTGACTCTAGATATACTAACTAGACCCCAGTGGATGAACCTGCCCTGAGGGACATAAGGGGACATTTGACTTCATACACAATAACATAAATGACAGAATGCATGAAATCCAGTGGATGGGGGAGTGGGGGTGGCGGTACCAATGGGGAAGGTGGCAACGAGGACTAAGATGTTATGTATGAAATACACAGAAATTCAATAAAAAAATATTTTTTAAGAAAGACTGTGACCCCTGTTAAGTTGACCAGGCTCCAGAGCCAGCCAATGCCACCCTCAAGATTATTTAGGCAATACAAATTAGACTCATGAGAAAACAAACCAAAATAGAAAAACAACAACAAAAGAAACCCTCAGGAAGGTGGGTGGGTAGGGTGAGGGGTATAGATCTGGGAAGAGTTAGGAGAAGGACAATATGATCAAAATAAATTGAGTGAACTCTCAAACATGAATAAAAATTAAAAAGAATTGAAACTTAAGCTTAGAAAATTAATTTCCTTAAAATTTAACTGCAAGGAACATATATAAAGAAGCAATTTATTCAAAGATTTTATCTCCCTTAATAATTGTTAAGACAAATAGACACACGTTAGTGAGGACCTAGAAAACACGAATACCGTAAAGCACCAGTATCTAATCAATAGCTTAAAACCTTCCTTATATTCTGGGACATTTGAAAAAAGCCTCAGTGAACGTAATGAATTTCAGTGTTTTCAGGTCACATAACACACCTCTCATTACAACAAAAAAGATGTGGAAATCATGATGTGCTGGATAGCTTCAGTTGTTACTTGACACACCTGGGTAGAGGGAGCCTCGATTAAGGAATTTCCTCCATTGGACTGTCCTGTGGCCATGTCTTTGTGATATTTTCTTGATTTTTGAGTGATATTGGAGGACCCAGGCCTGTGGGCAGTGCCACCCCTGGGAAGGTTGTTCTGTCTTGCATAAGAGAGCAGGCTGAGCATGGGCCATGGGAGCAAGCTAGCAAGCAGCATTCTTCCATAGCCTGTGCTCCAGCTCCTGCCTCCAGGTTCCTGCCCTGAGTTCCTACCTTGGGATCCCTGATGAACTGTGACCTGGGAGATGTAAACTAAATAAACCCTTTCCTCCCCAGGTTGGCATTGGTCAGAATGTTTTGTCTTAGCAATTTAAAGCAAACTAGAACACATGAATAGAAATAAATTTCAGGAAACCTAAAATATGGGTAAATTAGGTGACAGTTGTAAATCTACAAAGTATATGTAAAATAAAGGAGATAATCCAGGTTAGGATGTTTTTAAGAATTCTCAAGGCTGGAGAGAAAGCTCAGCAGTTAAGAGCACAGGCAGCAGACCTGGGTTTGATTGCCAGCACTGACCTGGATGCTAACAACTGTCCATAACTCCAGTTCCAGGGGATCTGATACCTGTTTCTGACCTCTGAGGGCATTATCAGTGCACTTACACACATGCAGGCAGTACATTCAAACATAAAATAAAAATAAGAAATAAAAAATCAATAAAAATAATTTTCATTGTGTATATTCATTTTATGCAGGTCTTTATTACTTAAAGACACTTTCTTTTTTTAAATTTTTACAAAAACTTAATTGAAAATTTAACACATGCATATGTTTTGATCAAATCCATGCCCACTCCCTCCCCTCCAACCTTCCCCCCTCTGAAGGGGTAACCCTAAAATCTTTTAAAGGTTAGATACAAGCTCCCAAATACGTTTGATGTTTTTGTTCTTTGGGACAGAGTGTGTTGCTAACAGGCCCAAGGACATTTTGAGTTTTAGCCAAAAAAAAAAATGGTTATATTTCTTTGGGGTCATTTTATCCTAACTGCCTAGCTAATTCCTACCTCCTATTCTTAGTATGCCATCCTCTGAAGGGGTTACCCAAACTGTCAATAGGGAATGGGGACACAGACCACTCTGGCTTCTTCCATGCTGAACAAGGACACAGGGTGAAGCAACTGGAGTACCCTTTCAGTGGGTCTAACTAAAAGACTCCCAAACTGCATAACTCTTGTCTCTAAGGGGAAAAGAAAGTCCTTGAATCATGAGTGGGAGATGTGAAGGAGAAGTGAAGGCAAGAGTAATTAGCATTACAAGTTCTAGGCATGGAACTAAAAAAAAGTCAGAACAGGGCAGTTTGAAATGTTCATATAAGAGTCCATTGGAGTTTCTTGACAAGGGCTTCCAAAAGCATCCCTCTATTGGGTTCTTCCTCATTTTTCTTTTGTCTTCCAAGCTGGTCTATTTGGCTGGGTAGAGTGGCTGGATACTCAGGTGAGGGTCCAGTGACCCTGCTTGGCACTCCTTTAATGAATGAGCACAACTGTCAACAAGCCCAGTTGTGACTATGTTTAGCAATTAGGCTCAGGCAAAGTCATAATGATGGTAGTTATTTCATGCAGAAGGGACTGCTATATAGCATCATCTTGTTAAAAGGACCATCCTGTGGAGGATTAAATATTTTATTTATTATTTTTATTTTGTGTGTATGTGTGTATTGCCTGCATGTATGTGAGTGCATCTGTGTCATGTAATGCCATGGTCTGAAGAGGGCTTCATATTCCCCTGGAGCTGGAGTTAAGGATCGTTCGTAGCCGCCATGTGGGTGCTGGCAATTGAATCCTGGTCCTCTGCAAGAGCAGTCAGTGCTCTTAACCCTTGACCCATCTCTCCAGCTCCTACATAAGAACATTTTCATAAAAATCTAGTGTCCGCTGAGTGTATTTTCTTCCATAACCCCATCCCATCCCCTTTGTTCACATACCTCCTTTCATTAGTGCCATTTGTCCACTACACAGTATTGCTTCTATATCATCTCTGTGTGTGTGTGTGTGTGTGTGTGTGTGTGTGTGTGTATCACTTTACATGTCTATGGATATCTAGGAAGCAGAAATGAGAGAAAGCATTCAATGTCTGACCTTTATGACTGTTTTGGTTGTGGCTCAGCTGTAGAAATTTGCCCAACATGATCAAGAACTTACATTCTACCTCAAGCATCCCAGAATGAGACAGGAAGAGAGATATTTTATGTCTTTTCAATATTTATTATTATTGTTGACTATTTTTATGTGTATGAGTGTATTGCCTACATGTATATAAATGCATCGGTGTAACACAGTGCCCGCAGGGATCAGAAGAAGGCATCTGAGCCTCTGGAACTGAATTAGGACAGTTGTTAGCTGTCATGTGGATGCTAAGAATTGAAACTGGGTCCTCCACAAGAGCAACAGTGCTCTTAACTGCTGAGCCATCTCTCCAGTCCCCTAGTTAATATGTTTTAATCCTGAAACATATGCTATGAAAATAAACATGTTACATATATTTGAATTTTATAGCACTAGGTTTTTCGAAGTTAGGATCCATGATAGGTTTCTGAGTGTCTCATAATAGAGCAAGAGTACACTGAAGATCAATGAGAAATATGACAAAGGAATAAAATAATAGGAGACAGCCAAGAGCTAAGCAATTAACTACTAAAATAAAATGCAATCAAGTAATGCACTTAACTTCGGTAGGACATAAGAAAAATATTCAAATTTGTTAGAGCAGCTCATTTTTCTTCAAATTAACTTAGCAAAATAGAGTCAAACCTTCCGAAACAGCATTAAATATTAATATTTAGAAAGAAATTGACAAAGACAGTTTTTAGTACATATGTCTAATACAAAAAGTGAAATGTGCTATAGAAAAAGAAACCAAAAGCAAATATCACTTGGGACACTAACAAGACTCAGCTAAATGATGTATAGCAGAGTAATACGTTGTTTTACTTTTGGGAATTAGAAATGATTATCTCTACATCATCTTAAATGTTACTCTACAAAACAGCATGAATTCTGAAACTTCAATATACTAAGAAAAAAATATTCTCACATCATGTGAAGCTTATAAAATTAAACTTGATTTCCATTCTTTGCAGGAGCAGAGAAACTCTTTTCCAAAAAAAAATCAATGTAAATTAGATGTTCCTTTGTGGTATTTTCTTTTAATCATTTGAGACTACAGTGAACCCCAGGCACTTCTATAATGAAAAATAACTTGAGTGAAAATAATGCAAATGAAAAAAAAATCCAGATGACCATTCATCACAACCTACTTCTGGCATAAACTTTAAGTGAAGACTCCCTTTTTCCCCTGAACAATGCATCAACCTTCCCTTCTTTGTGGTTTCCAAGGAACATCCCTGATTGATTTTGTTCCTTACTAAAATAAAACTGTATGAGATTCAATCATTTCAACACTCATTTCTGGGCTATACTCAAGGAGAAAAGCACAGCTAGGGTCACTATTTTGTTTACATCAGAACTACAGACAAATCTAATTATGTAAGAGTGAGTTTTCTAGTAATAAATATTCTGACATGCAGAACTGACCTTCTGCTCAGATCAAAACAGCTATTACTGCCATACTTTGTGATTTATCTCTCTCACAGATGTGACCACATTAACTGAAGTATTTTTCTCTTTGGAGCCCTAAGATAGAGGGTATGAGAGATGAGTTATGAACCCTATGATTTTGGACAATGTATATCAAGGGATATGTAAGGTCAGGTACTGTGTAACCACAACCAGACATGCACCATTCTGAACATGGTCTTCACAGTTACAATAGTCTCATTTCTAGTGATTTTTGAGGACCTTATACAACAAACCTGTTGTACTTGGCTTATACAATGATGAGATGTTATGACATATAAAAATGCTCATGTGAATATTGTATCAGACAATGAAACTTAGCCATATGTATTAGACTAAAAACTGAGTCTGAAGACATGTAATATTAGAATTCTGTCACCTAATTTAAATGTTTAAACGGTAACAGAGAGGAATAAATACACCTGGGGATGAAAGCCGTAATGTCATAATGTGTTCTTATTCCAAAAACGGCAAAAAAGGAGGGGATGGAGAGATGGCTCAGAGGATAAGAGCACTGGATGCTCTTGCAGAGAATGTGAGTTCCATTCCCAACACCCTCCTAGTGGCTTACAACCGTCTGTATCTACAGTTTCAGGGGATCTGACCTTCATGGGCATTGAAGGACCATGGGTGCACTCACATACATGCAGACAATACATTAATACACATAAAATTAAAATAATAAATAAAATGTTTTAAAAGACAAAAGAAGAAATCTTAAGAAAGAAATGTTCATTTGAGGATTGATGTTTATGAAAAGATACCACAAGGAATAATATCAATTACTTTTTTAATGGTGAATCCATCCTTCTTATACATTACTAAAACTTTGTCCCATATCATGTCTGTTAATTACAGCTGTATGTGTATTTCCTTCTTACCCGTAAAGCTTGCATGCGCTTCCAGAATCCTTCAGTTTATTTTGAATTAAGTAAAGTTTGCTTGGATTAACATTTTGAAATACGGACCTTATAATCAATACTGTAAGACTAAGTTTCCTATTGTTTTATTTTATACATTACTAAAACTTTGTCCCATATCATGTCTGTTAATTACAGCTGTATGTGTATTTCCTTCTTACCCGTAAAGCTTGCATGCGCTTCCAGAATCCTTCAGTTTATTTTGAATTAAGTAAAGTTTGCTTGGATTAACATTTTGAAATACGGACCTTATAATCAATACTGTAAGACTAAGTTTCCTATTGTTTTATTTTTTTATATTTTGAGAACTTTTTGAGAATGAATACTATATTTATATCCTCTCCATCCCTATCTGTCCAACTCTTTATACATACCACCATCTGCTGTCAGTTTTGTGACTACTTCTTTAGCTATTATTCTTTAAAGTTTTATAAATTCATTTTAATTTTATATCTATAAGTATTTTGTTTGTATGTAAATACACCACATGTATGCAATTCCCACAGAGGTATTAGATCTCTAGAAATGGACTTATGGACAGTTGTTAGCCACCATGTGAGTGCTGCAAACTCTACCTGTGTCTCTGGAAGAGCAGGAAGTGTTCTTAACCACTGTGCCTTCTCTTAGCTCCTAATTATTATTCATATATAAATGTGTTTATATATGTATCACTAAATTCTACCTTTAATTTATGTTATCAAGCATATGTAAATACTAAGAATACTGTGCACAAAATTATAGCATTTCTATGATACCTGTTTGGAGATGAATAAATAAAAGATGTTTCCAATTCAATATCATTAGAAACACAACCTTTATTTAGCATTTTAAATACGTGATTCATTCCAAGGCATTGTAATCCTGATATAATTGAAAGATCTTCAATGTGACTCATAACTCTCATACCCAATAAAAGCTCACTAGAAACAACTAGAAAACAGCCTCAAAGGAAAAGAAAACCATTTTAATTTTTGAACACACAAACACATCTGCTGTGTTTCAGAGTCCCTCCATTCTACACCTTCGGTTTCTTCTTCCCATTTGCACTGTGGGGCTGCAGTTATACTGGAACCACGGAGAGCAAGCCCAGAGCATTTCATTCTTTTGATCCACAACAAGCAGTGAGTCTGGCACATTCCAAAGAAAAAAGGTTGCTTTTGTTTTGTTTGATATCAAAACCTCTTGTTTTCCCCTTTCGACTTTCCACTGAGAGAATAATAGCATATTTGGGTGATATTTTAGGTTTTTAAAATTCAAATGTAATATAAATGATTGTTAGAACAATTGTAAAAAAGTCCGTTCCATGGAAAATAAAGAATAATGTCTACTGATTGTAAAAGTACATAGGTAAATGCTTGAACAGAGATCATGGTGAGGCACAGCAAGATCATTTATTTATTATTTATTTATTTATTTATAGCCTTCAAACACAGTGCTTCACATATGGCAATAAAAAGAAGGAAAATAACATTTGGTATACCTCCTAAGGATGTAGTTATGTCTTAGAAATCATTGTAAATATTCTTATGAGCCTAAATGAGTCTAGGTGAGTAAGTTTTCATAGTGAGGTGTTAAACAGAGAAGACCTGGCCATGGTATTGCTTGTGATAGTCCAGACTGCCAGTACACAGTGCTCCCTTGACAGAAACTCAGTACAACATTTTGCATTTTTAAGAGTTATTTTCCAAACTTATATGTGTGGATCAGCCATCAAGTAGATAGGATAGGTCCTTTGGGTAAGTCCCTTCGATCCCTTTTGTTTCTGGTTGTTTCTTAGCCCTGGCTGCATGCTTTTTTCTGCATGTGACACATGCAAAATTAACTCTTACATTTCTGACTATAAGGATGTTTCTCAACAAATTCAGATGTCTAATTTCTAAACTTTTAGTTTATTTAACTTGAATGGTGTCATAATAGAATTTTGTGGCCTTAACTATAAAATTGATTTGACTCTTGCCTTCCCAATAGAGGAAAGAACAATAGATGACTCACGTCCCATTCTCAGTAACATGAATGTGATTTGTTCCCTTTAGAATCACTTTTAGTAATGTATTTCATCACATTGCTTTATATGACAATAAACACAACAGGCTTAACAACAATAATTTACATCTCTGAACATCTTGTAGAGTCTTACTAAGGACTCATTGATTTCAGAAACTTAACATATAGCTTATAAGGAAGCACTTCTTTACAGAAAATAGAAAAAGATTGAGTAATTTGCTTATTGTTATACCTATACATTAATGCATCTCTCAACTCTCATCAAAGAAGATTCCTTATGTAGCAGATAGTGATGAACACAGAGACCCACAGCTGGCCAATGTGTAGAGAATAAGGGATTACAGACTGCTTATCCCCAAACAGTACACATGTAGCAAATGTCTGCTTCCCAAAGCTCAGGGGTCAGTGTAAAAGATTGTAAAAGTCAGAGATGGTGTATGATCACAAAGAAACAGAGTTTTCCAGACAGCTGGGTAGTAAATCACATGAATTTCCAGCAATAGCGACAGCATCTACTCAAATCACATAAGCTCAAGCCAGACAAAATTCCAACGCAAAAGTGAGAAAGTGGGGAGGAGGCACTGACCATAGCTGATGGGGTATTGGCAACTGATAGCTGCTGGAAAAAGGAAAATCAATTTTCTTTAAGGCTGTGACACTGAGTAGGTGTGTTGGTAACTTTGGTTGTCAACTTGATACACCTAGGTTGAGGGATCTCTAATTGGACAATTGCCTCCATTGGATTGGCCTGTGGCCATGCCTATGGGGCATTTTCTTGATTGTTGAGTGATGTGGGAGGGCCTAGCCCACTGTGGGTGGTGCCACCCCTGAACAGGTGGTCCTCTATTGTATAAGAAAGCAGGTTGCCCAGGAACCAAGTGAGCCAGCCAGTAAGCAGCATCCCTCTACAGCATGTGCTGAATTCCTTCCTTGTGCTTACAAGCCAAGTAAATTCTTTCCTCTCCAATTCATATTGGTCATAGTGTTTTGTCACAGCAATTGATGGAAAACTAGGACAGAAATTGATAATGAGAATGTCATATTGCTGTGACAGACCTGACACAGCTGTTTTTAGGAGGATTATAGAAGTCTTTGGAACTTTGGACTGGAAAAGCCATTGCGTACTTAGAGCTTAGTGAGCAGTTGCTATGGAGCTTGCATCAGTTCTGCTGGAAGAGGTTCTGGCTTATGAAGATTCAAAGGGAAACAAATATTATCAGGACTGCTTGTGTGGTAATTTGAATTGAGAATCTGTGGTTTCTGGACAGCTAGGGAATGAAAATTCAGCTGTGATTAAGAGGAGATCAGAACCACTACAGCGAGGCCTTTGCTTTACTGGGACCATTGAGGGAGGTTAGCTGAAAAATCAGCTGTGAGTAACAAGATATCATCATCGCTATGTCAAAAGCTTCTGGGAGGTATTGCCTCAGGGTTAGCACACAGAACTGTGGTCCGGATGGGGCCCTAAGCTTCCATCTCTAGGTTGAAGCAGGTCTTAGTAATGTGTAAGAGTCTCCTGCATGGTTTTTGGTGTTGAAAGCATGAAGGGTCACAGAGAGCATCTAAGCCTTGGCACCCTGAGAGGCCGGGAAAGGCCATTGGTCAAAGTATAGCCTCAGATGTAGTGAAGACCCCCATGATGGATGGGGTCATGGAATCTGAGGCTTTGGACCCCAAGAGGCCAGAAGAGCCCATTGGTGAAGGTGCAGCCTCAATTTAAGTGGAGACCCTAGGTTTTGGAGATGCCAGGACCATGGGACAACCCCAAAGGGCAGCTGCACGTATGGAATAGAGCCAGCATGGGTGTATGAGATGGGCTGTGTGTGCTGCAAACAGCAGAGTCAGAGAAGTGGAACTGCCAAAACCATTTGGAGCACAGAAGATCGTGAGTGAATCCCAGATGTCCATCCTTGAGCTACTTTGTTGGACTAAGACTTTTGCTTAGTATGATCAGTTCTTCCCTTTGAAATAAAACACTACTTACTTTTTAAAAATTTTGTAGGATCCCACACTTAAGAGACTTTTAAGAGACTTTAAAGATTTAAAGGATTTTCTTAAAGACTGTCAGAATTTTAAAGTTGTACTCTTTTATGTTGTGATATTAATATTATACCTTGTGTATAAGAAATGGAAAGTTGGTGGTTTAATAATTCTGTGTTTGTGTGTTGAGTTGACAAAGGGTCAGTTGTACTGGGTAACTTTAGGTGTGACAAGCTTGACACACCAGGATTGAGAAAGCTCTGTCTAAACAAAGCTCCTGTGGCTTCTGGCCTGCTCTCCTGCCCTCAGGCCTCTCTTGAAGTAAGTCTATCCTGCAGCCCTCACCGCCTTAACTCCCCCAGCCTCATTCACCATTCCATCTCCCCCGCTGTTCTCTACTTCTAGTTTGGGCCCTGTGCCATTCCTAGTCTTGGGGCCCCGGACACCTGGGGAGCCAGTGCTGCTTCCAGATCATTTTCACCCAGACATCTTGGTGCCTTCCTTGGGCCCCAGGAGCACTGCTTCTGGACCTGGCCACGCCCTCACCTCTCTCTGCTTCCCTGGACCTGCACCACCAGCTAACTCTCCTGGCCTGCTCTCCAATCCTCAGGCCTCTTGGGGTGGCTCTATTGCGCAGCCCTCCGTGCCTTGACTCCCCCGACCACATTCACCCTTCCATCTCCCCCGCTGTTCTCTGCTCCTAGTTTAGGCCCTGTTCCATCCCTAGTCTTGGGGCCCCAGACACCTGGGGAACTGGTACTGCTTCCTGATCATTTTCACCCAGACCAGTTTGGTGCATTTCTTGGGCCCCAGGAGCACTGCTTCTGGACCTGGCCCCGCCCTCACCTCTCTCTGCTTCCCTGGACCTGCACCACTGGCTAAGTCTCCTAACCAGCTCTCCTATCCTCAGGCCTCTTGGGCTAGGTCTATCACGCGGCCCTCTGCACCTTGACTCCCCCAGTCTCATTCACCCTTCCATCTCCCCCGCTGTTCTCTACTCCTAGTTTGGGCCCTGTGACATTCCTAGTCTTGGGTCCCAAGACACCTGGGGAACCAAAACTGCTTCCTGATCCTTTTCACCCAGACCAACTTAGTGCCTTCCTTGG
>NW_008360315.1:4185104-4187105 GCF_000622305.1 Nannospalax galili | reverse complement strand
CAATGGCATTGGCCAGATCTTCAATAAGATGATACAAAAAACTTCCCTAACTTAAAGAAAGACATGCCCATACAAATAAAAGAAGCATACAGAAAACCAAACAAACAGGACCAAAACAGAAACTCTCCATGGAACATCACAGTAAAAACACTACACACAAAAAACAAAGAGACAATTTGGACCCAAATTGAGGAAAGGCATGCCCATACAAACACAAGAAGCACACAGAGCACCAACAGACAGAACCAGAAAAGAAACTTCCTACAGCGTAACATAGTAAAAACACTAAACTTGCAGAACAAAGACAGAATACTAAAAGTTGCAAAAGAAAAACAGAAAGTCATGTATAAAAGAAAACCCATCCCAATTACATGCAAACTATGAAAGCCAGAAGAGCCTGAACCAAAGTAGTCCCAGTTCTAAATATCCATAGACATCATCCAGCCAAAATGTCTATTATAGTTGAAAGGGAAAGAAAAATCTTCCATGAGATAAATAGGCTGAAGGAAACACAAAATCAGAGATGAAAGGGGAAACATCACAACAGGCACCCAAAAGATCCAGGTCATTATAAACCTGGATTTAAAAACCTATTTGCTACTAAATCTGAAAATCTAAAAGAAGTGGATGGATATCTGAAATCATGGGAACCTCCAAAGTTAAACCAAGAAGAGATCAACAGTTTAAACAGACCCATAAGATAAAAGGAACTTAAAACAGTATTACAAAGCCCCCAACTAAAAAAAGTGCAGGCTCAGATGGACTTACAGCAGAATTCTACCAGACATTTGAAGAGGATATACATCCAATATTACTTACCTTATTCAAAAAGATAGAAATGGAGGGAAATCTTCCAAATTCCTTCTATGAAACCAGCATTACTCTCATACCAAAGCATGGTAAAGATACAACCAAAAAAGAAAACTATAGACCCATATCCTTAATGAACGTAGATGCAAAAATTCTCAATAAAATACTTGCTAACTGCATACAGACACACATCAAAAGGATCATCCACCAAGATCAAGTTGGCTTTATTCCAATACAACCAAAAAAGAAAACAATAGACCCATAACCTTAATGAACATAGATGCAAAAATTCTCAATAAAATACTTGCAAACCGCATACAGACACACATTAAAAGTTTTATTCACCAAGATCAAGTTGACTTTATTCCAGAGATGCAGGGATGGTTCAATATACGTAAGTCAATAAACGTCATAAATCACATAAATGGGCTCAACGACAAGAACCACATGGTCATCTCAATAGATGCAGAGAAGGCCTTTGACAAAATTCAACATGCTTTTATGTTTAAATTCCTAGAGAGAATTGGACTGGAGGGAACATACCTCAACATAATTAAAGCCATATATAACAAACTCACAGCCAACATCATTCTAAATGGAGAAAAACTGGGAGCATTCCCATTGAAATCAGGAAACAGACAAGGCTGCCCACTATCCCCACTTCTCTTTAACGTAGTACTTGAAACTCTTGCAAAAGTGATAAGACAAGAAAGGAAATTAAAGGAGTAATAATTGGAAAAGAAGAGCTCAAAGTATCCCTTTTTACAGATGATATGATATTATATCTAAGGGATGCCAAAAATTCCACGCACAAACTCCTAGAAATTATTAACACATTCAGTAAAGTGGCAGGTTACAAAATTAACCTACAAAAGTCTATAGCCTTTCTATATACCAATGACAAGCAGTCAGAGAAAGAGCACAGGGAAACCTCCCATTCACAATAGCCACAAAAAAATATAAAATATCTTGGAATAAACCTGACCAAAGACATTAAAGAGCTATACGAAGAAAATTTTAACTCTTTAAAGAAAGAAATTGAGGAAGACATCAGAAGATGGAAGGACCTCCCATGCTCATGGATTGGAAGAATTAATATTGTGAAAATGACCATCCTACCAAAAGTCATATATAGATTCAACACAATGCCAATCAAAATCCCCATGACATTTTTCAAAGAATTGGAAAAAA
>NW_008360315.1:4183553-4184037 GCF_000622305.1 Nannospalax galili | reverse complement strand
AATCATGAAATTTGCAGGTAAATGGATGGAACTAGAAACTGTTATATTAAGTGAAGTAACACAATCTCAGAAAAAAAATCGACATATGTTCTCCCTCATATGTGGATCATAGGATCAGAATCTGATAAATAAGTGTGTAAACAGACATAACTCCAGGAACCAGGACAAGGTTAAGAAAACAGTGAGGTAAAGGAAAAGAAATAACCTGAAGGAGAAGAATAGTAGATAACAGGCCTTAATAAGGGAAATACGGATAAAAATTGGGTTAGTCTAAGGGAGGGGGGAGGGAAGGGTATATGAGGAACCTAGGGGATAAGGAGAAAGAAGAAGCTCAACAGAGGTAGGATCACAGGAGCAAGGGTATTAGTAAGGAAGAAGGGGGGAAAGTGAGGGCACTTTAAGTGGGACAACCATGATAGAAGGGGAAGACGGTACAAGAAAAAAACAATGCCTAGCTAGTAACGAAAACAGAGGGAACCATATT
>NW_008360315.1:4179746-4183399 GCF_000622305.1 Nannospalax galili | reverse complement strand
TACCTTGAGATCTATACTAATTGGGTCAGAGGGATTCAAAGGACACTTTTTGCTCCTTGCCCTCCTAGGTCGATTAGTTCCCAGGGACTATGAGCATCCCGCATAACATCTTGTAATGATGGTGGGTCATCTGACCTCTTGATCTAGGAGGCCACGGAGACCCCACCAGATGGACTTGAACCAGTGTCCAGTCTATAAAGCGGAGGGTCAACACGGAGGAATCATTTCCTCCATGCTTCCAAGAGAAGCCAACAGTGGTCGAGCAAGACCTTTGACTTATCTTCACATAGATGGAACTGGTAAAAGAAAGGAGCCAGGGGCTCCTCCCAAGCCAATGGGACCCCTGAGGAGCAGATCCTCAAAGGACCTCAAGAGTAAAAACTAATCAGTCTATCTGGTCCAGTTGTATGTCCTTAAACACCCAAAAGGGAAGTATAACCAAAGATTAAAGGGGCCAATATAATTTCACAAGAGCATACATATATATAGCTAAAAGTTACTTGACAAACAGCAAAGCCAGACAGGCGATACCTTCAGTCGAGTTGTTGGCCAGGATGGATAAAGGCTCTTCCAGGTAGTAACCCAACATACTACTGGAAAAATGAACAGCAGACCCCAATTCTATCCAAAGAAATACTGACAATGGATTGCCATTGATGAGGAACAGCTGATCCTCCTAGAACAGGGACCTCTGGCTGTCTGGATTTATCAGAAGGGCAGATAGGGGGAATAGATGGGGGTGCTGACAGCACAGTACAGTGGACAGTGGCAGGGATGGCAGAGTATGGAGGCTCTAGTGGGAGAGGAAGGCTGTCTGATGAGTTTATATTCATGCTCATATGCCAAGGAACTCAGAAAGTAAGCAACTGTGACCAGTAATAGTCATATATATAGAGATTAGAAATGCATGTGAAAACGCCTCAATGTCAATTGCCTTAAAATGAATTTTTCTGTATGAAACTGTGTATTTTAACAATGAAGTGGAAATCTTTTTTAAATGTTAAAACCTCACTTAATTTTATATCTTATAGAGTTTATAATGAATAAAAGATTGTATAAGCATAATAATTCCTCTGTATACCTAAAAATGTACAGCCAATTTTGAAAGAGATGTAATCTAGCTCAGAAAAATGTTATTGAATAGGTTAATGCTGTTGTAATGAAATGCTTCTTCTAATAAAAAAAAAAAAGAAAGAAAGCTCCTGTGTAAGAGGAATATACAATGAGCTGTCTTTTCATCCCCAATCATACCTTACTCATCATTTTATCTAGCCATGGTTTGTAGAGTCAATGGTTTTCTTAGGTGACTCTCCTGCTTCAGCTACCATAAGTGAAGACAGATCATCACAGAGACATCTCACATCCCTGCTCCTCAAAGATGACTTAGGTCAGATGTTTAACTCTTAAGCAAATAAATGTCACCAGAAGTGTGTGCAAACCTGCTTGAGGTCTTTTGTTGCTGCTTGTTGCTCATACTGCAGAGGGAGATTCTCTAAATCAATCAAGAAATTGTTGAGATATTTGCTTCCTCAGTCATACAACTCTCATATTACCATAGTTTCAAGAATCAGTATCCTCTGAACTCAGACATTTCTAACTGGAAAAAAAAAATGCGAACAATGTTAACAGGCAGAAATGTTTGCTTTATTTATTTTAAATATGGAATCATATAAAAAGGATCTCTCTCATTCACTGCAACCTCTATTTCAAAATTGTCCATTCTAATACTTTTCAATATTCACTGCTCAACAGAATTCCTTGGGGAGATATCAAGAAACACAAATTGACGGATTTTCAGAAGTTGTCCTCTGACCTGAACAGCTGTGTCTTTACTGGCTCGTGTCCTCCCAAAAAAGTAAATAAATAAAATACTGAAAAAAAAAAACAAAGAAAAGAAAATAGAGGGTTTGGTGAGACAAAAAAGAGGTTGACAATGGTGAGAGGGGACAGAAAGGGTAAGGAAGGGACAGATGTGATAGGAATACATTGTGCACATGTATAAAATGTCAGTCATAATTAAACCCATTATTCTGCATAATTAACGCACGCTAATACAAGCATTAAAATGTCCTTAAAAAGAAAGAATGTACTATATAACTGGTAAACCAGACCATGTGGACCCAGACTCAGGGAGTCACTCTATTCTAGAAAAGCTGATGACACTTATGCAATACATAATCCATAGATATGCATCTGGAAAACTCTGTTTAATTCCATAAAAACTAATTTGAGTAATTTGAGATTTACCTAGCATAAAAAAAGTTTTTCATAAGTAATTAGGCAAAATATGTTAAGTAAATGATCATTTGAAGTACCTGTCAAGCTTTATGTGCTTCAAAAATGTGTTCTGCCATCAGTGATACATGATCTACAAAAATTGTCTTAAGACGAAGAAAATGGGCTAAATCAATCAGTACATCTGAAGTTATTGATTCCGTAGTATTCTGAAATAAATGGCAAAGATTCTTCTTATTACTTATCTGGTTCTCTGTTGGCATGGCTCCATTACACAAATGTTACAAAAGATTGGACTGAAAAGAATGTGGACCTTGAGTTCAAAAGTTAATTCTGACCTGTCATTAAACCTCAGTTTACTGAGTAGTGAAATCAGGATTTTATAATGTAACAATCTATAGGTTTGGCCTTTGATTTAAACAGTATACAATGTTGTTTGGTTTAACTGGGTAATGCTGTGATAACATTGTTGTGTAATGTTTAATTTCTTTTAGGACACTCAGATCTGTCATCTTGAGTCTTGGGTATTTTAATTTTATTCCTTTCTTAACTACTGCTATTTGTGTAGCTTGCAACCCCAGCGAAGAACCTCATAGTCCCAGGATCATTAAACCCAGGATGTAAAGAAGCACTAAAATCCAATCGCATTTGTGCTGATTGTGCAAGATTTGACCATAGAGTACTCGACCCTGTCAGCAGAAAACGGCTATTAAAACCTGGACTTACTGAAAACACAGTCATGCAAAGGCACTCAAGAGTGAACAAAAGCAGTTAACTACTGATGAGGAGTTTATTTGTGGTGAAAGAGACACTCAAAGAGCCGTATGCAACATCACAAATATATGGGCAAATGCCAAAGCGTTACTTGCATTATTTCCAATTTTATGTTAAAATATTTATATTTACTGCCAAAATTATAGTGACATTGTTTAGTGTTGCATACCATGAAAGCATAATGCACATGAAAATTAAATCAGGAAGGACTGGATGTAGTGGTGATAAGATTGTGACCAGTTTATGTAGTTTTCTTTAGTAACAGGATAGAGTAATAAGAATAACTTAATCGTAAAAGTTAATGGTTTATACTGGAATCTCCTGAACAACTAATAAAATACAATAGTAAAATGTCAGAACTTTTTAAAAACAGTAAAATTTACAAAATATACTCACACACACACATACACACATACACACACACACAAAACTCACACACACAGAACTGGAGAGATGGGTAAGTGGAAAATAAGAGAGCTTGTTATACACATATGTGTGTGTATTTATGTATAAATGTGAAAATATATAATATATGTATATGTATATATTTTGAGAGAGAGTGGAAGAGTACATTTAGAATTTAGAATGAAATTCTCAAAAATATATAAATAAACCAAAGAGCTTACTACTCTTGCAGAGGACCC
>NW_008360315.1:4178741-4179466 GCF_000622305.1 Nannospalax galili | reverse complement strand
GAATAGTACCTATTAATTTCAATAAAAATGTAAGAAAGGCAACATACCCATGAACTGTTTGATGATGACAGTGTCAAGAATACACTAAGAAAAACAACTACAAAAATGTACCAAGGAATTTATTTATTAGAATTGATTAAAAAATCAACAACAATCTCTGTAAAAAGACAGCAGATATGGGCATCACTCTTGTCATATATTGATGTTGCTAATATTTCTTCTGCAAGTCGTGAACAAATTTGGCCCCTCCTCCCTTGGGTTCCGACGACAAAGTGAGGTATGATTTCACCAAACTGCAGTTTTTAACCTGAGTTTATTGAGCTTACTTACAGAGAAGTGGGTGAGGGGTTACTTACAGGAGAGTGGTGCCCCTCCTAAGGTTGCACTGGAAACTCTCCATTCAGGCATGAATCATGACTTCCCATAAGCCATCTGGTGATAGAGAGTTTCTAGCTTAGTCTAAGTTTTATTCCTCCCATGCTCACATCATGTGGCGTCTTCAGCAATAGGAACGTACCATCTACTTCTGGTGAACTGGCAACAGCCTTTATCATTTGGGGGCCTCCAGGGCCTCCCTGGCCAATAGCTCATAGTGGGGCAACACATCCTGGTACTGGAATTTTAAGATATCCATTTATTATTTGGCGCCTATAGGCCCAGCTTGTTGTAGACTTTTCCCAACTATCCTGGTGGATAGCACTTGTACCTTACCCAACCACAAAGCT